>NC_068424.1:78573141-78845641 GCF_023373465.1 Oncorhynchus keta
ACTGTCATCACACAACAAATCCTGTTTTATTAATTGTCATCAAACAACAAATCCTGTTTTATAACTGTCGTCACATATCAAATCCTGTTTTAAACCTGTCATTACTTAACAAATCCTGTTTTATAACTGTCATTACGCAACAAATCCTGTTTTATAACTGTCATTACGCAACAAATCCTGTTTTATAACTGTCATTACGCAACAAATCCTGTTTTATAACTGTCATTACGCAACAAATCCTGTTTTATAACTGTCATCACACAACAAATCCTGTTTTATAACTGTCATCACACAACAAATCCTGTTTTATAACTGTCATCACACAACAAATCCTGTTTTATAACTGTCATCACAAAACAAATCCTGTTTTATAACTGTCATCACACAACAAATCCTGTTTTATAACTGTCATCACACAACAAATCCTGTTTTATAACTGTCATCACACAACAAATCCTGTTTTATAACTGTCATCACACAACAAATCCTGTTTTATAACTGTCATCACAAAACAAATCATGTTTTATAACTGTCATCACAAAACAAATCCTGTTTTATAACTGTCATCACACAACAAATCCTGTTTTAAACCTGTCATCACACAACAAGCTTTATAATAATGATTTAATTATCAGTTGTTGCACTCAAGGGAAAGGAATAATGGCATGGGGGGGACCACCTGTCTAATGCTGCTGTTTCTTGTCTTCAAACAATTTATTGCTTTGCTGTGGTTAAGGCATGTTAGAACAGGAGACAAATACCTCACAGCAGGCTTTCACTGTGGTGTTGTGTCATTGGTTGTTTAACACTCATATTGTATTGTTCAGACAGGAACAGGTAGTAGGGAAATGACAATCTGGTCAAATAGCTGTATTTTGTATGTACTTATATGTGACTTATAGAACTATATACCGCATTGATAAAATAAAAAATATGTATATTTGTTCCTGGCATATGAACTAAAACTCTCTCTCTGGTCTTCAGGTGTCACCTTGTTTTTTAATTGTAAAGATGATATATTATTTTATCCAGCTGCAGAGTTTTAAAACAGCCTGTCACTCGAACATCGTTGCTTTAAATCTCTCTCTCTCTCTCTCTCTCTCTCTCTCTCTCTCTCTCTCAGAGCTGAGGATCCTGCTGATGACAGTGAAGATGGTTACAACAGACACAAGTACACTACTCTTAGTGGTAGCAGTCTTTCTAAACCTAGTAGCAAGTAACGAGTACCACAATTTTCACTTGGGAAAGGACAGCTCTCCCATGAGGTTCACCTATCATCTCTACAATGCCACCATTAATGAGAACTCAGCCCCCAGGACTGCTGTGGAGAGTCCCATCAAGATGGGCGTAGTGATCGATCCTTTGTGGAACATCAAGTTCAGACTCGTCTCTGGAGACGACGACGGCCTATTCAAAGCGGAAGAAGTCAGAGTAGGGGATTTTTGCATTCTGCGAATCAAAACGCGAAGCAGTATTTCTGCATCACTGAACAGGGAAGTAAGAGACAGTTATGCTCTCACCATTGAAGCCACTGAAATCACGTACGACTTCCAGGCCAGGACAAAGGTATTGGTTCAGGTGCTTGACACCAATGACCTGAAACCGCTCTTCTACCCAGCCTCGTACAACGTAGTCATCAGGGAAGACGCTCCGTTGAAGGCCAGCGTGGTCAGGGTCAGTGCGACGGACGCGGATATCGGCTGCAATGCTGAGTTCTACTACTCCTTTACGACTAGAGCCCATCCGTTCGCCGTTGATCCTTTCTCAGGCGCCATCAGCCTCGTCAAGAGGCTGAACCACAGCCGAGCAGAAACATACGATCTCACTGTATTAGCCGAGGACAGGACCAAGAAGATATCTGGGGTTAAGAGGTTTGGCAACGTTGCCAGCGTTACAGTGACCATAGAAAAGGTCTCTTCGACCGGCCCCACCATCAAACCTCTCCCAGTTGTCCTGGCTCAGAAGGACGAAGAGGAGAAGATAACTATTGATGTCTTTGTAGAGTCGGGTGTAAAGCAGGTTGAGTCCGTTAGTATTGTTGGCGGGGATCCACAGAGGTATTTTGAGATTATTCCATCCAGCCTGCAAGTCAATGGATTCCAAGTGGTCTCCACCAAGAGAATGAACTGGTCCCAGAGCCCATCTGGATTTAACCTCTCCCTTCAAGCTAAAGACAAGAGCAGTCCACCTTTAGTTTCTCCAGTTTCAGAAATCCATATCCCTCTGTATAAACAAAGCCTGTTTAGCTTTCTGGAAGACACTTACATTCTCACACTAAGTGAGTTTTCACCACCAAAAACACATGTGATCAGAGTTAGTGTGAGTCCAGCACATTTGAATGTTACATTCCACATTAAAAGTAACTCTGATAGCCACAAATTTCAGATTAACCCCAAAACAGGCATACTCGTTACCTCAGAGTCCTTTGACTTTGAGAAAAAGTCTCGTTATGAATTCGACGTGATAGCGAATCACGGTGAAGCCGAGACCCATATAGTCGTTGAGATAACTGACGAAAATGACAACGCCCCCACATTCACCAAGCCCTCATACCAAACCACACTATCAGAGAACGTACCTATAGGCAGCAGTGTTCTAACAGTCTCTGCAATAGACGTGGACAGGGGTCGAAATGGCTTCGTGACCTATGCCATAGCCAACTCAGCTCCTTCCCCATTCACAATAGACCCAATCAGTGGTGTGATCTCTACATCTGAGGATCTGGACTACGAGTTGATGAAGAGGTGGTATCATCTCAGAGTGTGGGCTTCGGACAGTGGCAGTCCCTTCAGTCATGTTTCTGAATGCGCTGTGACGATCACCATGAGCAACGTCAACGACAACACCCCTCTGTTTGAGCAGGTGGGATGCAACGCCACCATACCTGTAGGTTTAGCGGTGGGAGAGCCAATCGCAGAGCTGTCTGCTGTTGACCTGGACGAACTACAACAGCTCAGATATGTGATCGAGTCAGGGAATGACCAAAAACTGTTTGACATCGATGCTGTATCAGGAGTCATTACACTGATCAGACAGATACCCACAGTTTCGATAGAGACTGAATTGCCTTCGTTCAGACTCAGAATCACAGCAACCGACGGTAAACATACCTCTGATCCCTCTGTTGTTACTGTTACTGTCGTCAACCAGAGCATTGAAGGCACAGTCAGTTGTCAGGAGACTGGGATTTTCAAACGGCTCACAGACAAACTGATAGAATCCATAAAGCCAGTGTTGACTATCCAGGATGAGGAATCCTTCTCAGACGTTCATATCATCAATCGCCACTCTCCTAAATTCAACTCTGGCATCCCGAGTACTATTGACATAAGAGAGGACTTCCCTTTAAATTCTACTATCCTTCACTTCAAGGCTTCAGATAATGACACCGGATTCAACAGCAAGCTTGTGTACGCCATCTCAAGTGGAAATGAAAACGGGTGTTTCTCCATTGGTATTTGGTCTGGGGAGCTTAAAATTGTGTGTCCTTTAGACCGAGAAACCAAAGAGTTCTACATTTTGAACGTAACTGTCTATGATTTAGGAAGCCCACAAAACTCAGCATGGAAATGTCTTGCTGTGAAGCTATTGGATGTTAACGACAACCGACCAGTATTCGACCAATCCAGGTATGTCGTGCACATCCCAGAGAACACAGAGGTTGACACGACGATATTCCAAATGCACGCAACAGATTTAGACTCTGAGGGCAATGGAAACATCCTATATTCGATGCTAACGCTAACCAATCTGTTCAAGATCAATGAACTCACTGGAAAAGTGAAGGTGTCTGGTCGTTTAGACAGAGAAGCCTTTCCCAGACATGACCTGAAGATAGAGGCTAGAGATCAGTCTAAAAAAGACCCACAGCTCTTCTCTTTGACCGATCTGGTGGTCGTTTTGGAGGACATCAACGACAATCCTCCCAAGTTCGTCCCCAAGATCTACAACATCAAAGTCCCCGAGGACTTTCCCTTGGGGACGGTGCTACTGTGGGTCGAGAGCTACGACTTAGACCTGGGCAGCGCTGGACAGATCAGCTACAACCTGAAGAACAGTGAGAACGGGGCCTTTTTTCTGGACGCGTTGACGGGATCTCTAACCCTTGAGAAAGAACTGGACTTCGAGATGAGACAGTCTTACAACCTGACGGTTCGAGCGGTTGACCATGGTCTTCCTCGGTCACTCTCCTCTTCCTGTTTCATCGAGGTGGAGGTCCTGGATGTGAATGAGAACCTGAATAAGCCAGTCTTCTCCATGTTTGTCTATGAGGCCTCAGTGATGGAGGACGCTCCTGTGGGAACCTCAGTGTTCACGCTGACAGCAGCAGACAGGGACCAGGGGAAAGATGGAGTCGTCAGGTATCACATTCACGATGGATCTGGCCTGGGAGTTTTCATGATCGATGAGGAAACAGGTAAATGTGTGTGTGTGTGTGTGTTTGTGTGTGTTTTTTTTGTGTGTGTGTGTGTGTGTGTGTTTGTGTGTGTGTGTTTGTGTTTGTGTGTGATAACAGTCATTTTCTTTAGTATGAATGCATTGCTGTTACAGTAGATGAGAAGTGGTATGACAGTTGATAAAGCCTGTGGTAAAAAGAAGAAAAAAGAAAATGGATGTGCATTGTTAAAATAACCTGAGGCTGCTTGGGACGTGTTCCTTCATACTGGCTACTTTACAGAGGATAGATAGCCTGTGACCTCACAAAGTATCACATTCCATTATCATGGCTCCCTCCTGTTGGGAAATTAGATAGAGAAATAGAAATAGACAATGCTGTGTCATTGTAGTGTGGAATACCTGCACTGATACACATGGTCTCCCTTTCAGAATCTTACTCCTACTTATAATCTTTTAGATTTTGACAACATATTCTCCAGTTTTAACCAAATAACAACTTTTTTTTTTTTTTTTTTTTGGGGGGTAAACCTAGATGATTTAACTATCCAAATTGTTCATCACCACACCTGTCAGCCAAAAAATGATGCGAATACAGATGGATGACATTATAAACGATTTCTCCTTCTGTTTTGCAGGTGTAATCCGCACGGCTGAGACGTTGGACCGCGAGGCCGTCCCACACTACTGGCTGTCGGTCTATGCCAAAGACCTTGGCACCATCCCTCTCGTGACCTGGACAGACATATTTGTGGAAGTCCTGGACATCAATGATAACCCTCCCCAGATGTCCCAGCCGGTCTACTTCGGCTCCGTCCTGGAAAACATGCCTAAAGACAAGTCAGTGGTTCAGGTCACTGCTACTGACGTGGACAGCTCCTCTGAGGGGAAACTCACCTTCCAGCTGTTGGAGTCACCGCGGAGGCATTTCACCATCAACACCAAGACAGGTAACTGACACATTTCACAAGGAAACACGGACCGATGTGATTAACACCTTTGAGGAAATACAGGTTGCTGTATTGTGTCCATATCAAATGTTGACAACCTACAACATCCATTCAGTTTCGTGAAATGTACATCTCATTTTTGCCATTTTTCTTGTTCATGTGTTTCAAATATACATCTCAATATACCATTTAACTGTAAAACATGGCAGCTTGTGGTTTCTCATGTTGAATAGAAAATGGTAGATTATAACAAGTGTCAACGGTAAGGTGTACATGCATCACCCAGGGTGTGCCACATCACGTGAAGCCGGATCAAGGTTAAACTACACTTATTTTCTACCTGTAAATGTACAAAAAAAACATTTATTTTTATTTTTTTACAAATGATCCAGTCATGTCTGGGCTGGGAGGGCAGTGAGTGTAAAATATCAACTGCCCAAGTCAAAAAGTTAAACCCCAAATCTCTGACAGTTTCATCTTGCAGCGGAGTGCCTGTCACACAGCAACAGAGCATGGGCCTTAGAAAACAGGGCAAATTGCAACCAGATTATCTCTACGTCGCAAGCTCCTACAAGTCTGTCTGTCCTCGACTTGTAATCTCTGCTGGGCTGTGTGTGTGTGTGTGTGTGTGTGTGTGTGTGTGTGTGTGTGTGTGTGTGTGTGTGTGTGTGTGTGTGTGTGTGTGTGTGTCCTTACCCCCAGGCTAACACCCAAGGATTAAATCTGAAAAGACACTCCATTAAATGCCTTGGAAGACGTACAATAGATTAGATGTTTTATAGAAACACCCAGTGTAATCAAGAGACAGGTTAGTTTCGCTAAGACTACCTGGGAGTGGGGAGGGGAAAACTAGCTGCTATTGGCAGAGAGGTTTGCAGCTCTCTTTCTTATTAGTCTATTAACTCATTTACTTCCTGGTGATGTCACCAGGCATGCCAAAACTCCTCCCACTAAAACAGGCAGACATTTCAGGTGGTCTTTTCAAACAGCTCTAACACTAAAAGGGTATCATCATTTTTACAATTTCACAGTATTATCCCAACCTCATAGTGTGGAAATATACACAGAGTGTACAAAACATAGGAACACGTGCTCTTTCCATGACATAGACTGACCAGGTGAATCCAGGTGAAAGCTATGATCCCTTATTGATGTCACTTGTTAAAATATTGAAGTGCCTTTGAACAGGGTATGGCAGTAGGTGCCAGGCACACCGGTTTGAGTGTGTCAAGAACTACAACGCATGCTCAATAGTTTCTCATGTGTATCAAGAATGGTCCACCACCCAAAGGACATCCAGCCAACTTGACACAACTGTGGGAAGAAATGGAGTCAACATGGGCCAACATGGGTTCCTGTGGAACGCTTTCGACACCTTGTAGAGTCCATGCCCTGACGAACTGAGGCTGTTCTTAGGGCAAAAAGGGCTGCAATTCAATATCAGGAAGATGTACACTCAGTGTATATAAAAAACAGGAAAATCAGGGTTTTGACTGCACTGGGCCTTTAACTCATTACTATGACAAGGATCTTGTCCTTCTACATTCTGAAAGTATTCAGACCCCTTGACTTTTTCCACATTTTGTTACGTTGCAGCCTTATTCTAAACTTGATTACACCCCCCTCTTCAATCTACACACAATACCCCATAATGGCAAAGCAAAAAACAGTTTATCTTTGCCTCGATCCTGGCTAGTCTCTCAGTCCCTGTCGCTGAAAAACATTCCCACAGCATGATGCTGCCACCACCATGCTTCACCGTAGGGATGGTGCCAGGTTTTCTCCAGATGTGACGCTTGGCATTCAGTCCAAAGAGTTCAATATTGGTTACATCAGACCAGAGAATCTTGTTTCTCATGGTCTGAGAGTCCTTTAGGTGCCTTTTAGCAAACTCCAAGCGGGCTGTCATGTGCCTTTTACTGAGGAGTGGCTTCCGTCTGACCACTCTACCACAAAGGCCTGATTGGTGGAGTGCTGCAGAGATGGTTGTCCTTCTGGAAGGTTCTCCCATCTCCACAGAGGAACTCTGGAGCTCTGTCAGAGTGACCATCAGGTCCTTGGTTACCTCCATGACCAAGGCCCTTCTCCCCCGATTGCTCAGTTTGACCGGGCCGCCAGCTCTAGGAAGAGTCTTGGTGGTTCCAAACTTCTTCCATTTAAGAATGATGGAGGCCACTGTGTTCTTGGGGACCTTCAATACTGCAGAAATGTTTTGTTACCCTTCCCCAGATCTGTCCCAAGACACAATCCTGTCTCTGAGCTCTACGGACAATTCCTTCGACCTCATGGCTTGGTTTTTGCTCTGACATGCACTGTCAACTATGGGACCTTATATAGACAGGTGTGTGCCTTGCCAAATCCTGTCCAATCAATTGAATATACCACAGGTGGACTCCAGTCAAGTTGTAGAAACATCTCAAGGACGATCAATGGAAACAGGATGCTCCTGAGCTCAATTTCCAGTCTCATGTCAAAAGGGTCTGAGTAGTTATGTAGATTAAACACATTTGAATACATTTGCCAAAAAAAATAAAAACCTGTTTTTCGCTTTATCATTATGGGGTATTGTGTGTAGATTGATGAGGATTTAATTTTTAAAAAATCCATTTTAGAATAAGGCTGTAACGTAACACAATTTGGAAAAAGTCAAGGGGTCTGAATACACTGTAGGTGAATACAAAAGTATCAATGAAGTGAAACCTCAGCTTCTATCACACAAACAGCATGGTAGATTCATCTCTGAGAGGATATGAGCTGTGCTCCTCATGTCTGAACAGGATCAACACATGACTCAGAGAAGTCTGACTAAGATCTTAATTCAGGAGTGTAGCAGCTAAGTACACAAGGTACAGTATCTGTAGAGATGTCCCAGCAAGGAAGTCAGATAAGAACCAGTAATACATTTCAATAGAAGCAGTGTAGCTGTATTACCAGCTGGAAGAAACAGAAAAACCTAAACTAGAAAATACTAATAATTTGCGGGTGCTTATATTTGTCCTGTAATGGGTATTTTCTGCATATCCCAACTCCCCCAGGGAGGACCCCCAGTGGGGTCACATCGTCAAGTACCCCAAGAGCAATTGGGTTAAGTGCCTTGCTCCAGGGCACAGAGAAAGCTTTTCACCTTGTCTGCACTGGGACACAAACTGGGACACTAACACTCTAACCTTAAGGCTACCTGCCACCCCAGAAGAAAACATATGGAGGTCAAGAGACCTCTTTTACAAGGAGGCCTAGCAGAGAAGGACAACTTCATTACAAAAACACAGACACAGGAAGTAAACCTACAAGTCTGAGCTAAATGATAAAAGCAGCAGCTTCCTAACGAGTCTCACCTGTCTAAATAATGTCTCCGCTAAAGACCCAGCAGGATTTGTTTTGAGTGCCGTAAAAGCGAAATGCCCCTTAAATGATCATCTCCACTCACTTCAACCACCTCCCCCACCACACGCACGCACACACACACACGCACGCACGCACACACACACACTCACACTCACACACACGCACGCACGCACGCACGCACGCACGCACACACACACACACACACACACACACACACACACACACACACACACACACACACACACACACGCACACACACACACACACACACACACAACTAATGTTTCTCAGGCATGTTTAGTCTGTAGGTCATTACTCTGATATCAACTCAGGCATGTTTAGTCTGTAGACCACGACTCTGATATCAACTCAGGCATGTTTAGTCTGCAGGCCACGACTCTGATATCAACTCAGGCATGTTTAGTCTGTAGGCCACTACTCTGATATCAACTCAGGCATGTTTAGTCTGCAGGCCACTACTCTGATATCAACTCAGGCATGTTTAGTCTGTAGGCCTCAACTCTGATATCAACTCAGGCATGTTTAGTCTGTAGGCCACTACTCTGATATCAACTCAGGCATGTTTAGTCTTTAGGCCACTACTCTGATATCAACTCAGGCATGTTTAGTCTTTAGGCCACTACTATGATATCAACTCAGGCATGTTTAGTCTTTAGGCCACTACTCTGATATCAACTCAGGCATGTTTAGTCTGTAGACCACGACTCTGATATCAACTCAGGCATGTTTAGTCTTTAGGCCACTACTCTGATATCAACTCAGGCATGTTTAGTCTTTAGGCCACTACTCTGATATCAACTCAGGCATGTTTAGTCTGTAGGCCACTACTCTGATATCAACTCAGGCATGTTTAGTCTGTAGGCCACTACTCTGATATCAACTCAGGCATGTTTAGTCTTTAGGCCACTACTCTGATATCAATTCAGGCATGTTTAGTCTGTAGACCACGACTCTGATATCAACTCAGGCGGTGAAACAGACAACCTCACCCAGATTTCAACACGGTTGAAAAGTGCCAAACCAGTCATGTAACCTGTTTTGTCAGGTTTTCTGATCTCATAGACCCTTTAATTTGGCAGGAGAATTGGCCTGTTAAACGAACAGAAGCAGAATGGGAAATCTTTACCAAATGACAATACAGTAGTGGATAGTGTATCAGTGGATAGGTAAGGGGAAAGGGGAAATTGGAAAGGGAAAGGGGAAATTGGAAAGGGAAAGGGGAAAGGGAAAAGGGGAAAGGGAAAGGGGAAAGGGGAAAGGGGAAAGGGGAAAGGGAAAGGGGAAAGGGGGAAAGGGGAAAGGGGAAAGGGAAAGGGAAAGGGGAAAGGAAAGGGGAAAGGGGAAAGGGGAAGGGAAAGGGAAAGGGGAAAGGGGAAAGGGGAAAGGGAAAGGGGAAAGGGGAAAGGGAAAGGGGAAAGGGAAAGGGGGAAAGGGAAAGGGGAAAGGGGAAAGGGGAAAGGGAAAGGGAAAGGGGAAAGGGGAAAGGGGAAAGGGGAAAGGGAAAGGGGAAAGGGGAAGGGGGAAAGGGGAAGGGGGAAAGGGAAAGGGGAAAGGGAAAGGAAAGGGAAAGGGGGAAAGGGGAAAGGGGAAAAAGGGGAAAGGGAAAGGGGAAAGGGGAAAGGGGGAAAGGGAAAGGGGAAAGGGAAAGGGAAAGGGGAAAGGGAAAGGGGAAAGGGAAAGGGGAAAGGGAAAGGGGAAAGGGGGAAAGGGGAAAGGGGAAAGGGGAAATGGGAAAGGGGAAAGGGGAAAGGGGAAAGGGGAAAGGGGGAAAGGGGAAAGGGGAAAGGGGAAGGGGGAAAGGGAAAGGGGAAAGGGGAAAGGGGAAGGGGAAGGGGGAAAGGGGAAAGGGGAAAGGGGAAAGGGGAAAGGGGAAGGGGAAAGGGAAAGGGGGAAAGGGGAAGGGGAAAGGGGAAAGGGAAAGGGGAAGGGGGAAAGGGGAAAGGGGAAAGGGGAAAGGGGAAAGGGGGAAAGGGAAAGGGAAAGGGGAAAGGGAAAAGGGGAAAGGGGAAAGGGAAAGGGGAAAGGGAAAGGGGAAAGGGGAAAGGGGAAAGGGGGGGAAAGGGGGAAAGGGAAAGGGGAAAGGGGAAAGGGAAAGGGGAAAGGGAAAGGGAAAGGGGAAAGGGGAAAGGGGAAAGGGGAAAGGGGAAAGGAAAGGGGGAAAGGGAAAGGGGAAAGGAAAGGGGAAAGGGGAAAGGGGGGAAAGGGGAAAGGGGGAAAGGGGAAAGGGGAAAGGGGAAAGGGGGAAAGGGAAAGGGGAAAGGGAAAGGGAAAGGGGAAAGGGAAAGGGAAAGGGAAAGGGGAAAGGGGGAAAGGGGAAAGGGGAAAGGGGAAAGGGGGAAAGGGGAAGGGGGAAAGGGAAAGGGGAAAGGGGAAAGGGGAAAGGGGGAAAGGGGGAAAGGGGAAAGGGGAAAGGGAAAGGGGAAAGGGGAAGGGGAAGGGGGGAAAGGGGAAAGGGGAAAGGGGAAAGGGGAAAGGGGAAAAGGGGGGGGAAAGGGGAAAGGGGAAAGGGGGGAAAGGGGAAAGGGGAAAGGGGAAAGGGGGGAAAGGGGAAAGGGAAAGGGGAAAGGGGGGAAAGGGGAAAGGGGAAAGGGGAAAGGGGAAAGGGGGAAAGGGGGAAAGGGGAAAGGGGAAAGGGAAAGGGGGGAAAGGGGAAAGGGAAAGGGAAAGGGAAAAGGGGAAAGGGGAAAGGGGAAAGGGGAAAGGGGAAGGGAAAGGGGGAAAGGGGAAAGGGGAAAGGGGAAAGGGGAAAGGGGGAAAGGGGAAGGGGGAAATAGGAAAGGGGAAAGGGGAAAGGGGAAAGGGGAAAGGGAAGGGGAAGGGAAGGGGGAAAGGGGAAAGGGGAAAGGGGAAAGGAAAGGGGAAAGGGGAAAGGGAAAGGGAAGGGGGAAAGGGGAAAGGGGAAAGGGAAGGGGGAAAGGGGAAAGGGAAAGTGGGGAAAGGGGAAAGGAAAGGGGAAGGGGGGAAGGGAAAGGGGAAAGGGGAAAGGGGAAGGGAAAGGGGGAAAGGGGGATACCTAGTCAGATTGTAGCAGGTTGACGTTTATTGTCATAAGACTTGTCCTAGAGGCAGAACTGAGCGATTTTCCCTTAGGCAGGCCAGCTGTAAAGTCAACATTCATGAAAACAAACTTTTACTTTTTGGTCTTAAATTAAGGTCATCATTAGTCATTAGGGTTAGCGTTGTGGTTAAGGTTATGGTTAGGCATTAGGGTTCAAATCTGATTTTATGACTTTCTGGCTGTGCCAGCTCGTCACCACTCTTTTGTATTGGCCAACTCCTGCAACACACGTTATATTATTAAAGTATCCACAGTCCTAAAACGTTGAGTATTTAACAGGATCTAGAAAGTTCTCAGAGGTTTCTTTGTTTAGACCATAAAGCCAAATAAACACGGTTAACAAACAGACGGGGTTGTGGGAAGACAGGAGAGTTAACCAGCTGCATGGGGCTCAGACAGTGACAGGTGTGCTGGGTCATTCCACTAACTTGGTGCCTTTTGTGAAGCGTAAAAAAAAACACACACGGTTTCCTTCTCTCTCTGTGTTTCCTTCTCTCTCTCTGTTTTCCTCTCACTCTGTTTCCTTCTCTTTCTGTTTCCTTATCTCTCTCTCTTTCCTTATCACTCTGTTTCCTTCTATCTGTTTCCTTCTATCTGTTTCCTTCTATATCTGTTTCCTTCTAACCTGTTTCCTGCTCTCTGATTTCTTCTCTCGCTCTGTATCCTTCTCTCTCTGTTTCTCTCTCTGTATCCTTCTCGCTCTGTTTCTCCCTGTGTTTCCTTCTCTCCCGTGTTTTAATTTCTCTCTCTGTTTCCTCCTCTCTCTCTGTTTCCTTCTCTCTCTCTGTTTCCTTCTCTCTCTCTGTTTCCTTCTCTCACTCTGTTTCCTTCTCTCTCTCTGTTTCCTTCTCTCTCTCTGTTTCCTTCTCTCTCTCTGTTTCCTTCTCTCTCTCTGTTTCCTTCTCTCTCTCTGTTTCCTTCTCTCTCTGTTTCCTTCTCTCTCTCTGTTTCCTTCTCTCTCTGTTTCCTTCTCTCTCTCTGATTCCTTCTCTCTCTCTGTTTCCCTCTCTCTCTCTGTTTCCTTCTCTCTCTCTGTTTCCTTCTCTCTCTCTGTTTCCTTCTCTCTCTCTGTTTCCGTCTCTCTCTCTGTTTCCTTCTCTCTCTCTGTTTCCGTCTCTCTCTCTGTTTCCTTCTCTCTCTCTGTTTCCTTCTCTCTGTGATTCCTTCTCTCTCTCTGTTTCCTTCTCTCTCTCTGTTTCCGTCTCTCTCTCTGTTTCCTTCTCTCTCTCTGTTTCCTTCTCTCTCTCTGTTTCCTTCTCTCTCTGTTTCCTTCTCTCTCTGTTTCCTCCTCTTTCTCTGTTTCCTTCTCTCTCTCTGATTCCTTCTCTCTCTGTTTCCTTCTCTCTCTGTTTCCTTCTCTTTCTCTGTTTCCTTCTCTCTCTCTGTTTCCTCCTCTTTCTCTGTTTCCTTCTCTTTCTCTGTTTCCTTCTCTCTCTGTTTCCTTCTCTTTCTCTGTTTCCTTCTCTCTCTCTGTTTCCTCCTCTTTCTCTGTTTCCTTCTCTCTCTCTGTTTCCTTCTCTCTCTCTCTGTTTCCTTCTCTCTCTCTGATTCCTTCTCTCTCTCTGTTTCCTTCTCTTTCTCTGTTTCCTTCTCTTTCTCTGTTTCCTTCTCTCTCTCTGATTCCTTCTCTCTCTCTGTTTCCTTCTCTTTCTCTGTTTCCTTCTCTTTCTCTGTTTCCTCCTCTTTCTCTGTTTCCTTCTCTCTCTCTCTGTTTCCTTCTCTCTCTGTTTCCTTCTCTCTCTCTGTTTCCTTCTCTTTCTCTGTTTCCTTCTCTCTCTGATTCCTTCTCTCTCTCTGTTTCCTTCTCTCTCTCTGTTTCCTTCTCTCTCTCTGTTTCCTTCTCTCTGATTCCTTCTCTCTCTATCTGTTTCCTTCTCTTTCTCTGTTTCCTTCTCTTTCTCTGTTTCCTTCTCTTTCTCTGTTTCCTTCTCTTTCTCTGTTTCCTTCTCTCTCTCTGTTTCCTTCTCTCTCTCTGTTTCCTTCTCTCTCTCTGTTTCCTTCTCTCTCTCTGTTTCCTTCTCTCTCTCTGATTCCTTCTCTCTCTCTGTTTCCTTCTCTCTCTCTGTTTCCGTCTCTCTCTCTGTTTCCTTCTCTCTCTCTGATTTCTTCTCTCTTTCTGTTTCTCCCTCTGTTTCATTCTCTCTCCCATATTCCTTCTCGCTCGGTTTCCTTCTCTCTCTGTTTCCTTCTCTCTCTCTGTTTTCTTAGGCGTCATCAACACTCTGACCTCTCTGGACCGGGAACAGCAGTCTGAGCACAGTATCGAGGTAGGAGACTGAGACACCTGCTTGTCATTAAACAACATGTGCATTTTTTTACGAGATCGTTAAAAAGGCCTGAAATGAGAGCTTAAACTACTCTATAAATGATCCGTAACGTGTGTGGTCTTGATAAATAACATTTCTCATCAAATATATGTGATTTGTGATACATACAACTTTTTTTATTTAATTTAAGTCTCAATCAATCCTCCATATCCTACTGTTAGACAAACCCGTCTTCCCCCTCTTCCTCCCCTCAGGTGATAGTGTCAGACAACGGAGCCCCTCCTCTCCGCTCCACCTCTACAGTGATCATCCAGGTGCTGGATGAGAACGACAACAGACCCCAGTTCAACCACAAGCTCTTCCAGGTCTGCTTCTATTGGCTCTTTGGGGATTCGGGTCAGCGTCCGAAAGGGCACCCTACTTCCTGCATAGGCTGTGTTTACACAGGCAGCCCAAATCTGATCTTTTTTCCAATCATTTGTCTTTTGTCCAATAACATCAGATCTTTTTCTTATTTCCCCCCCCCCCTAATTTCGAGGTATCCAATTGTTAGTAGTTACTATCTTGTCTCATCGCTACAACTCCCGTACGGGTTCGGGAGAGACGAAGGTCGAGAGCCATGCGTCCTCCGAAACACAACCCAACCAAGCCGCACTGCTTCTTAAATCAAATCAAATCAAATCAAATGTATTTATATAGCCCTTCGTACATCAGCTGATATCTCAAAGTGCTGTGCAGAAACCCAGCCTAAAACCCCAAACAGCAAGCAATGCAGGTGTAGAAGCACGGTGGCTAGGAAAAACTCACTAGAAAGGCCAAGACCTAGGAAGAAACCTAGAGAGGAACCAGGCTATGTGGGGTGGCCAGTCCTCTTCTGGCTGTGCCGGGTGGAGATTATAACAGAACATGGCCAAGATGTTCAAATGTTCATAAATGACCAGCATGGTCGAATAATAATAAGGCAGAACAGTTGAAACTGGAGCAGCAGCATGGCCAGCTGGACTGGGGACAGCAAGGAGTCATCATGTCAGGTAGTCAGAGACAGCAAGGGCGGTTCGTTGCTCCAGAGCCTTTCCGTTCACCTTCCCACTCCTGGGCCAGACTACACTCAATCATATGACCCATTGAAGAGATAAGTCTTCAGTAAAGACTTAAAGGTTCTTAACCTTAGCTCGCATCCAACCCGGAAGCCAGCCACACCAATGTGTTGGAGGAAACACCGTGCACCTAGCGACCTGGTAAGCGCGCACTGTGCCCGACCCTCCAGTGCGCGATGCGACAAGGATATCCCTACCGGCTAAACCCTCCCTAACCCGGACGGCGCTAGGCTAATTTTGCGTCGCCCCATGAACCTCCCAGGCTTGGCCGGCTGCGACAGACCCTGGGCTCGAACCCAGAATCTCTGGTGGCACAGCTAGCACTACGATAACATCAGATATTTTTTTTCAGAGCTGATCTAATTAGTCAAAATACCAATTAGTGAAAGCAGTGGCGGTTCAAGCTTGTATGGCTTCCTGGGTGAACCCCCCTTCAGCCCCCCAGGGCTATCTTCTGTATACCAACCCTACCTTGTCACAATTCAACTGATTGGCTTAAACACATTAAGAAGGAAAGAATTTCTACAAATGAACTTTTAACAAGGCACACTTGTTAATTTAATTGCATTCCAGGTGACTACACATGACGCTGGTTAAGAGAACTCCAAGAGTGTGCAAAGCTGTCATCAAGGCAAACTTTTTAATATCAATTTTTATTTAACCTTTATTTAACTAGGCAAGTCAGTTAAGAACAAATTCTTATTTCCAATGACGGCCTACCCCGGCCAAACCAAGACGACGCTGGCCCAATTGTACGCCGCCCTATGGGACTCCCAATCACGGCCGGATGTGATGCAGCCTGGATTCAAACCAGGGTCTGCAGTGACACCTCTTGCACTGAGATGCAGTGCCTCAGACCACAGCGCCACTCGGGAGCCCAAAAGGATGGCTACTTTGAAGAATCTAAAATAAAAAATATATTTAGATTTAACACTTTTTTGGTTACTACATGATTCCATATGTGCTATTTCATCATTTTGATGTCTTCATTATTATTCTACAATGTAGAAAATAGTAAAAATAAAGCAAAAGCCTGGAATGAGTTGGTGTGTGCCGAAGCTTTTGACCGATGCTTTGACCGGTGCTTTGACCGGTGGCTTGCGAAAGTATTCACCCCCCTTGGTATTTTTCCTATTTTGTTGCCTTACAACTTGGAATTAACATAGATTTTTTTTTTTGGGGGGTATATCATTTGATTTACACAACATGCCTACCCCTTTGAAGATGCCATTCTTTTTTATAGCATAACTATTCACTCCCCCCAAAGTCAATACTTTGTAGAGCCACCTTTTGCAGCAATTACAGCTGCAAGTCTCTTGGGGCATGTCTCTATAAGCTTGGCACATCTAGCCACTGGGATTGTTGCCCATTCTTCAAGTTGGATGGGTTTCGCTGGGGTACGGCAATTTTTAAGTCATACCACAGATTCTCAGTTGAATTGAGGTCTGGGCTTTGACTAGGCCATTCCAAGACATTTCAATGTTAAAACATTAAAACATTTGAATGTTGCTTTTTCTCATTTTGTGTATGTGTAGGGCCATTATTTTGCTGGAAGGTGAACCTCTGTCCCAGTCTCAAATCTCTGGAAGACTGAAACAGGTTTCCCTCAAGAAGTTCCCTGTATTTAGCACCATCCATCATTCTTTCAATTCTGACCAGTTTCCCAGTCCCTGCCAATGAAAAACATGGGATGGTGTTCTCGGGGTGATGAGAGGTGTTGGGTTTGTGCCAGACATAGCTTTTTCCTTGATAGCCAAAACCTCAATTTTAGTCTCATCTGACCAGAGTACCTTCTTCCATATATTTGGGGAGTCTCCCACATACCTTTTGGCGAACACCAAACGTGTTTTCTTATTTCTTTCTTTAAGCAATTGCTATATTTCTGTCCACTCTTCCGTAAAGCCCAACTCAGTGGAGTGTACGGCTTAAGGTGGTCTTATGGACAGATACTCCAATCTCCGCTGTGGAGCTTTGCAGCTCCTTCAGGGTTATATTTGGTATCTTTGTTGCTTTTCTGATTAATGCCCTCCTTGCCTGGTCCATTAGTTTTGGTTGGCGGCCCTCTCTTGGCAGGTTTGTTGTGGTGCCATATTCTTTCCATTTTTTAAATAATTGATTGAATGGTGCTCTGTGGGATGTTCAAAGTTTCAGATATTTTTTTTATAACCCAACCCTGATCTGTACTTCTCCACAACTTTGTCCCTGACCTGTTTGGAGAACTCCTTGGTCTTCATGGTGTCACTTCCTTAGTGGTGTTGCAGACTCTGGAGCATTTCAGAACAGATGTATATATACTGAGATCATGTGACAGATCATGTGACACTTAGATTTCACACAGGTGGACTTTATTGAACTAATTATATGACTTCTGAAGGTAATTGGTTGCACCAGATCTTATTTAGGGGCTTCATAGTAAAGGGGGTGAATACATATTGCACTCACCACTTTTCCATTATTTATTTATTTTTTATAATTTTTTGAACATTATTTTTTTTCTTCATTTCACTTCATCAATTTGGACTATTTTGTGTGTGTCCATTACATGAAATCCAAATAAAAATCCATTTAAATTACAGGTTGTAATGCAACAAAGCAGGAACAACTCCAAGGGGAATGAATACTTTTGCAAGGCACTGTATACCAATTTGTAAGTCGCTCTGGATAAGAGCGTCTGCCAAATGACTTAAATGTAAATGTAATATCTGAATTTGGCTGGCTGTTTAAACGCAGCCATTGTGCACTACTTTTGACTTGGACCATATCTGGTTGAAATTAGTGCACTAATTAGGGAATAGGATGCCATTCAGCCCTACTTACTATTAAAGCTCTTTGTGTCAGCTGCTGATGTAATAATGGGCTTTTATAAATAAATGTGACTGATTAATTCATTGATTGGTTCCAGGTAAAACTACCTGAGCAACACAGGGTTCAGGGGGCGGAACCACAGGCGGAGGTGTATCGGATGGTGTCCCAGGACGACGATGAAGGGCCCAATGCTGAGGTCACCTTCAGTCTCCAGGACAACCAGGACGAGAGGTTTGAGATCCATCCAGACACTGGGGTGGTGACGGCACACGGGGACTTTACAGCAGGCAACTACAGCATCCTCACGGTACGTGGACAACCACATAGTTAACATGTTCCACAGATTCTTCTGCTTTTCACAACCACACGCAATGGTGGAGCACTCTTTAGGACACCTGCTATTCCAAAACAAAAACAACCGCATCTTCTTTCATGACTCTCGTTCACATGTAGAGAGTAAACGTGCATGTGAAGTTGCATCACAACACCATTGTGATGAACACCAACCCTGTCATGTTCTCATGTAGTGTGATGAGTAACACAAAGATACACACCCCAGCGCAATAACATTAGCATTGTCTCTCCATTCCATCCATTCCCTCTGTCAGATCAAAGCAGAGGATCATGGGAGTCCGGTGAGATCGTCGACAGTCCGCCTCGACGTAGAGTGGATCCCCAAGCCGAAGCCCACCTCCGATCCGCTGACGTTTGACGAGCCACACTTCACCTTCGCTGTCATGGAGACGGATCCTGTCACTCACATGGTGGGGATCATCCTCACGGAGACACAGAGGCTACTGTGGTATGACATCACAGGTGAGGACTAACATCGGTAACTCTGACGTCAAATCAAATCAAATCAAAGCAAATTTTTATTGGTCACATACACTTGGTTAGCAGATGTTAATGCGAGTGTAGCGAAATGCTTGTGTTTCTAGTTCACAGATCAGTAATATCTAACAAGTAATCTAACAATTTCACAACACCTACCTTATACACACAAGTGTAAAGGAATGAATAAGAATATGTACATATAAATACATGGATGAGTGATGGTCGAGCGGCATAGGCAAGAGGCAGTAGATGGTATAGAGTACAGTATATACATATGAGATGAGTAATGTAGGGTACGTAAGAGTACAGTATATACATATGAGATGAGTAATGTAGGGTACGTAAAAGTACAGTATATACTTTTTTTTATCGACCTGTCAAACTTCAAACTGTCGTTGTATGGGGTGATTGAATGATATTGATTTATTTCTACCGTCTCCTATCTGTTGTGTTGTTCTACCTCAGGGGGCGATGAGGAGCAGGACTTTGACATTGAGAGGAACACAGGCAGCATCGTGATCGCCAGGCCTCTGGATGCAGGGAAGAAGTCCAACTATAATCTGACTGTACAGGTTACAGACGGGCATCAGGTCGCAACCACACAGGTGATACACACCTGAAATACATCGTAAATTAGTAGGTATTATGGTAAAACTTTAGATTAAAGTTGCTCTGTCTGTCTGTCTGTCTGTCTGTCTGTCTGTCTGTCTGTCTGTCTGTCTGTCTGTCTGTCTGTCTGTCTGTCTGTCTCCTAGGCATATATCCAGGTGCTGGACATGAACGAGCATCGACCCAAGTTCATGACGTCCATCTACGAAGTCAGAGTACCGGAAGAAACCTCTCCGCGGAAGGACATCCTCCACATCTCTGCTCAGGACCAAGACAGAAACAGCAAACTCATCTACTCGCTCCACAGCAGCGTCCATCCAGACAGCCTGAAGAGCTTCCATCTGGACTCTAAGAGTGGTGTTCTGGTCATGACTGAGCAGCTGGACCGTGAGAAGATTTCTGTGCACACCCTCATTGTGATGGTAATGTTGTTGATGTTTTTTAGTCATCTCCCTTACCATTTGAAAACATGGAGGATCTAAAGTACAGCGTATCTATCATAACAGTTCTACAAAGTAATCTCTGTCTGATTACAGCAATCATTTTTTTCTGGTTATCTAGGAGTTTGAATTTGGATTAAGTTAACATCCCCCACTGTCCCGCTCTCACCATCTCATTTTACTCCGTAGGTTCGAGATCAGGAGATCCCAGTGAAAAGAAACTATGTGAAGGCAGTGGTTTATGTGGAGGACTTCAACGACCACTCTCCTGCCTTCCTGGCGGCCGGCTATGAGGGAACTATCACCAATCTGGCTGCGGCTGGGACAGAGGTGCTGCGTGTCAAGGCTGTGGATAAGGACATGGGGAGCAACGCTCAGATTATTTACTCCCTTCACTCAGGTACAACACAGATCAGAGATTATGGGGGGGGTAGATTATGATGGATTTAAATTGTGAATGTTCTTCAAGCATGATAATCTGTTTTTAGCATTCTTTAAAAGAGTATAGAAGTATATTCTATTATAAAATCATTATTTGAGATTTGTACTTTACCCTCACATATAGGCAAATGTGTTGACAATTTAAAACATTATATACACCAAAAATATGTTTGTAAAATAATTTGTTCATTTTTATTTGGTCATTGTTCATCTTTCCAGGGAATGTTGACAACACCTTTGACATTGATGGCGAGTTGGGGAGTATCACTATCGCCAAACGTCTGGACAGCCTACCCCAGGAGCAGTTTCATCTGACAGTGAAGGCCACAGACCAGGGTTTTCCCCAGCACAGCGATCTCTGTTCTGTCTCCATCACCGTCCTGCTCTCAGACAGAACCCCTCCCAGGTTAATATGTATATAAACTAGTAGTATGTAGTTTGATCATTCTTAAATGTTTTAATTTGTAAATTGTATCAAATAATTCAACGTCAGCTACTACTGATATTGTGTACTGCTTTCCTAATTGCTAATAAAAAACATTCTCTCTTCTCTCTCCCAGGTTCCCCTCTGATGAGTTCTTCTCAGAAGTCAGTGAAGCCAGTCCTCTGGGAACTCCCGTGATCACTGTCTCAGCAGCCAGCCCATCCGCAGTCCACTACAGCATCAAAGATGGAGACCCTGACGGAACCTTCCACATCAATGCAGAGTCCGGAGTTCTCTCTGTCCAAGCAAGGCTCGACTTCGAGAGGTGTCTCTCTTACAGACTCAAAGTGCGTGCCAGCACCTCGGCAGGAGCCTCGTCAGATACGGTTGTTTACGTCTATGTGATAGATGAGAATGATAACCCGCCGGTGTTCCTCCGGGAGAAATTCCATGGCCAGATTAGTGAGTCTGCTCACATAAACAGCATGGTGATGGGGGAGAGCAACACACCTCTGGTGATACGAGCCTCTGACGCTGACAGGGACTCTAACTCTCTCCTAGTCTTCCAAATCCTGGAGCCGGAAGCGATGAAAGTCTTCAAGATAGATCCCAGCATGGGTACACTCTCTGTGATATCTGAGGTGGACTTTGAAGAAACACCTGAGTTTCACTTCAGCATTCAGGTACGGGATTCAGGGGAACCGTCGCTGTGCGCAGCAGAGCCAGCCAGAGTCACAATCCGTGTCCTGGATATCAATGACTGTTCCCCCAAATTCTCTAGGCCGGTGTACGAGTCGTCCATCATCTTCCCTCCCGTCAGAGAGATGGAGGTTGTACGGGTCATGGCACAAGATGCAGATTCAGCTGTCTCGTACAGCATCACAGAGGGCAACCTTCACGATGCTTTTCTCATTCATCCTTCCACTGGTGCTATCTCTGTAAACAATGTTTCAGAGTTTAAATCCTTTTACCAGCTGCTGGTAAAAGCCTCTGACAGCCTGTACAAAGACCTTGCCACGGTTAAGATAAATGTCACCAACATAACAGCAGGCGGCCATCTTAAATTTGAGCAGGGATTGTATGCAGCCACCATTGATGAGAACTCGATGACGGTCAAAATGTTAGCTGTGTTGAGAGCTTCAGGTAGCTACTTGAACGAGCCTCTGATTTACTCGGTATTGAACCCAATGGGACGGTTTGCTATAGTGCCAACATCAGGGGTGCTTGAGACCACCGGCGTCCCCTTCGACAGAGAGGAGCAGGATGTCTATGACATAGTGGTGGAGGTGAGAGACATGAGGAGTCCCCCTCGTTGGGCAATAACCCACATCAGCGTTTACATATCTGACATCAATGACAATCCACCAGGGTTCTTGAACCTGCCTCACTCCGTGATGATCTCGGAAGACACAGACCCAGGAGATGTAATCTTTCAAGTCATGGCGTCTGACAGTGATCTGGGAGAAAATGGCTCTATTATGTACTTGTTGGAGGAGGATTTTGATCTCTTTAGGATAGACCCTTATGTTGGTGACGTGTCCCTTCAGTGGCCTATAGACTTTGAAGCTACTAATAAATATACCCTGACTGTCCTGGCCACAGACGAGGGCTCGCCCAGTTGGACCACTTCAGCAGAGCTGAGTATCACGGTGAGAAATCGCACCAACCCCATTTTTCAGACTTTGCTCTATCCTCTAAAAGTCCCTGAAAACTTATCTCCCTTCACCACCATCTTGCATGTACAAGCAAGAACCCCTGAGGGATACCGGCTTATTTACAATCTGGAAGAGGAGAATCCCTCGAAAAACTTTCACATAGATTTTAAAACAGGAGTGTTGAGTGTCACTGATTTGATGGACTATGAGAGCCAGACAATGCATCTATTGACGGTACGAGCCACTGACTCTGTGACGGGCTCCTTTTCAGAGGCCGCTGTCGAAATAGAGGTTGAAGATGTTAACGATAACGCTCCTATCTTCTCCAAGCTGACGGACACGGTGGATATACCTGAAGGATTGCCCATAGGCACGTCTGTATTACAGATATCAGCCACAGATAGAGACTCCGGCAGAAATAGAGACTTAACCTTCCATATTATGGGGACGGGGGAAAATGAAAAGGACTTCTTTAAAATAGACCCCCAGAGTGGTCTAATTGTTACGACACAGGTGTTGGACTATGAGAAGACAAAACGCTTCCAGTTAAAGATCACAGCCATAGATAATGGCACGAACCCACTGAGCAGCGATGCCTATGTCATTGTTAACATAACCGATGTCAACGATAACCCTCCAAACTTCTCCAAGACCCACTATCAGGCAACACTGGATGAATTGGCCAAATGTGGCCACATCGTCATAAGAATTCAAGCTTCGGACCCCGACACCAGAGACTTGAACAATCTACAGTATAAGATCCTCTCAGGTAATGAGGGAAGATACTTCGCCATCAACGAATCCTCCGGGATTATCTCCTTTTCTAACGTTTGCAAGAGAAATGTGGACCCATTCTACAACCTCACCGTGGCTGTGTCAGATGGAGTTTTCCAGAACACAGCCCCTGTGAACATTGATATGATGAACACTAATAAACACAGTCCCTATTTCAACAAAAACATTTACGAGGCGGAACTAGCTGAGAACGCTGAGGCTGGAACACGTGTGATTCGCCTGGCCGCCATAGATCCTGACGATGGACCTTACGGCAGCGTGGACTACACAATCATCAACAAACTGGCAGATGACAAATTCTCCATAGACAAGAATGGACAGATCGTAACATCTCAACCTTTAGATCGAGAGAACCCATCTCAAAGAGTGATCGCCATCAAGGTGATGGCTAAAGATGGAGGAGGGAAAGTAGCGTTCTGCACTGTGAAGATTATCCTGACAGATGAAAATGATAATGCCCCTCAGTTCAAAGCATCAGAGTATCAGGTCTCAATCCAGTCTACTGTAAACAAAGGTTCTCCCGTGATTCAGATAATGGCGTACGACGCAGACGACGGTAAAAATGCTGACGTCACCTACACCGTGGAGGAAGCAGAGGAAGTGACCCAGGACATCATCGAGATCAACCCCTTCACTGGCATAGTCAGCGTCAAAGAGAGCCTGATAGGTCAAGAGAACAAGATATTAAACTTCAAAGTCAAGGCTCGGGACGGCGGATTACCATTCTACAACTCCACGGTTCCGGTGCAGGTGAAAGTAGTACCACCTGAGGTCTCTCTTCCGAAGTTCTCCGAGCCACTGTACACCTTCTCCGCAGCCGAGGACATCTCCATTGGAACAGAGATCGGGACGATCAAGGCCGACTCCGACATGCCAGTCATCTACAGCCTGGTCAATGGCGACACAGTGGAGAGTAACAGAGACAGAGTGTTTGCTCTGGATAAAGAGAGCGGTACTCTGCTCGTCCAGAAGAGCATTGACCACGAGAAGACCAAGTGGTATCAGATAGATGTTATTGCTCAAGGCAACCACAACGGGACCGACGTGGCCTCGCTGGTGTCGGTCAGCATCCAGGTCCAGGATGTGAATGACAACGTGCCGGTGTTCGAGGCCAACCCTTACAAGGCCTTCCTGGCTGAGAACATGCCACCAGGAACCACCGTCATCCAGGTATGTTCTTTCAGATCTTTTTTTCACTGATATAATATTTTTGTACTTGAATGTTGTATGCGATTCTTTATGATTTCTGTGTTCAAGATGTGCAAATCAAATTCCCTTTTTGGGGCAGTTTAGTTTTATATCATTTATCCATTCATCCATCCAGGTGACTGCCAACGACCCTGACCAAGACACCAATGGACAGGTGACCTACACCTTGGAAGCCGAACCCGATGACGTCACCGATGTCTTCTCCATCGACAGTGAGAGCGGTTGGATAACTACTCTGAGAGAAACAGACTGTGAGACGACTCAGCACTACATCTTCACAGTGGTGGCTACTGACCACGGAGGGGAGGTTAAGCTCTCGTCCTCAGTTCTAGTGGAGGTGACGGTGACTGACGAGAACGACAACCCTGCTCGGTTCACGGAGGACGTGTACCATGGGTCTGTCATGGAGAACACTAGGCCTGGGGAGGTCATCATGAGCCTGACGACTGTTGATCTGGATGTGACTAAAGAAAACAGGCAGATCACGTGTTACATCACATGTGAGTCTTGTTGATTGATTCATTTGATTGATTGAATGATTGATCACATACACTTTTTTTGAAGTCGTTGATTAGTCGTTTTCTCAGGCCTATCAGCATTATGAACAATATTTAAATAAGAAAAAGATGGGCACAGTACTTCTCCAGAGGAATATATCTACTATAATGGTGTATTATAACAGAGCTATATATCTTATATAATGGCTTATTTTACAGAGCAATATATATTTATACTATAGTCATGGGTTATTATAACAGAGCAATATATATTTATACTATAGTAATGGCTTCTTATAACAGAGCAATATATAGATACTTAAGTCATGGGTTATTATAACAGAGCAATATATATATATACTAAAGTCATGGGCTATTATAACAGAGCAATATATATATACTAAAGTCATGGGTTATTATAACAGAGCAATATATATATACTAAAGTCATGGGTTATTATAACAGAGCAATATATATATACTAAAGTCATGGGTTATTATAACAGAGCAATATATATATACTAAAGTCATGGGTTATTATAACAGAGCAATATATATATACTAAAGTCATGGGTTATTATAACAGAGCAATATATATATATACTAAAGTCATGGGTTATTATAACAGAGCAATATATATATACTATAGTCATGGGTAATTTTAAGAGAGCAATATATCTTCTATAATGGCTTATTTTACAGAGCAATATATATTTATACTATAGTAATGACTTCTTATAACAGAGCAATATATAGATACTAAAGTCATGGGTTATTATAACAGAGCAATATATATATATACTAAAGTCATGGGTTATTATAACAGAGCAATATATATATACTAAAGTCATGGGTTATTATAACAGAGCAATATATATATACTAAAGTCATGGGTTATTATAACAGAGCAATATATATATACTAAAGTCATGGGTTATTATAACAGAGCAATATATATATACTAAAGTCATGGGTTATTATAACAGAGCAATATATATATACTAAAGTCATGGGTTATTATAACAGAGCAATATATATATACTAAAGTCATGGGTTATTATAACAGAGCAATATATATATACTAAAGTCATGGGTAATTTTAACAGAGCAATATGTCTACTTTAATGGCTTATTATAACAGAGTAATACACTGCTCAAAAAAATCAAGGGAACACTTAAACAACACAATGTTCCTATGCTTCCTGGCTGATGTTTTGGTCACTTTTGAATGCTGGCAGTGCTTTATAATAATATAATAATATATGCCATTTAGCAGACGCTTTTATCCAAAGCGACTTACAGTCATACATTCTACGTATGGGTGGTCCCGGGGATCGAACCCACTACCCTGGCGTTACAAGCACCATGCTCTACCAACTGAGCTACAGAAGGACCATTCACTCTAGTGGTAGCATGAGACGGAGTTACAACCCACACAAGTGGCTCAGGTAGTGCAGCTCATCCAGGATGGCACATCAATGCGTGCTGTGGCAATGTTTGCTGTGTCTGTCAGCGTAGTGTCCAGAGCATGGAGGCGCTACCAGGAGACAGGCCAGTACATCAGGAGACGTGGAGGAGGCCGTAGGAGGGCAACAACCCAGCAGCAGGACCGCTACCTCCGCCTTTGTGCAAGGGGGAGCAGGAGGAGCACTGCCAGAGCCCTGCAAAATGACCTCCAGCAGGCCACAAATGTGCATGTGTCTGCTCAAACGGTCAGAAACAGACTCCATGAGGGTGGTATGAGGGCCCGACATCCACAGGTGGGGGTTGTGCTTACAGCCCAACACCGTGCAGGACGTTTGGCATTTTCCAGAGAACACCAAGATTGGCAAATTCGCCACTG
This sequence comes from Oncorhynchus keta, assembly GCF_023373465.1. Lineage (NCBI taxonomy): Eukaryota > Metazoa > Chordata > Actinopteri > Salmoniformes > Salmonidae > Oncorhynchus > Oncorhynchus keta. The sequence continues at coordinate 78,599,826 of NC_068424.1, forward strand.
GCGCCCTGTGCTCTTCACAGATGAAAGCAGGTTCACACTGAGCACATGTGACAGACGTGACAGAGTCTGGAGACGCCGTGGAGAACGTTCTGCTGCCTGCAACATCCTCCAGCATGACCGGTTTGGCGGTGGGTCAGTCATGGTGTGGGGTGGCATTTCTTTGGGGGGCCGCACAGCCCTCCATGTGCTCGCCAGAGATAGCCTGACTGCCGTTAGGTACCGAGATGAGATCTTCAGACCCCTTGTGAGACCATATGCTGGTGAGGTTGGCCCTGTGTTCCTCCTAATGCAAGACAATGCTAGACCTCATGTGGCTGGAGTGTGTCAGCAGTTCCTGCAAGAGGAAGGCATTGATGCTATGGACTGACCCGCCCGTTCCCCAGACCTGAATCCAATTGAGCACATCTGGGACATCATGCCTCGCTCCATCCACCAACACCACGTTGCACCACAGACTGTCCAGGAGTTGGCGGATGCTTTAGTCCAGGTCTGGGAGGAGATCCCTCAGGAGACCATCCGCCACCTCATCAGGAGCATGCCCAGGCGTTGTAGGGAGGTCATACATACAGGCACGTGGAGGCCACACACACTACTGAGCCTAATTTTGACTTGTTTTAAGGACATTACATCAAAGTTGGATCAGCCTGTAGTGTGGTTTTCCACTTCATTTTTGAGTGCGACTCCAAATCCAGACCTCCATGGGTTGATACATTTGATTTCCATTGATACTTTTTGTGTGATTTTGTTGTCAGAAACATTCAACTATGTAAATAAAAAAGTATTTAATAAGAATATTTAATTCATTCAGATCTAGGATGTGTTATTTTAGTGTTCCCTTTATTTTTTTGAGCAGTGTATCTACTATAATGGCGTATTAAAGCAGAGCAATATGTATCTACTATAATAATGGCTTATGATAACAGAGCAACATGTCTCCTATAATGGTTCATTCTAAGTGTAAAAGTGACTACATTGACAGGAAGAAATGTGGTGGTGATGACCAAACTCATGTAGGCCTCCAGGTAGCATTGGCATTGATGCATTACATTCAAATGTTTTTCCTTAGACGGAGACCCATTGGGCCAGTTCTCCATTGTGCAAGAGGGAGAGGAATGGGGGCTGGTCCTCAAAGAGTCTCTTGACCGTGAAGCCAAAGATAAGTACTCCCTGAAGATCATCGTTACAGACGGGAGATTCGAGGCCCCTGCCACGGTAGAGGTCCATGTCCTAGACATCAACGATAACAGTCCTCTGTGTGTGCAGGTACGTCAATATATATTTAGATCCCTGTAGATGATATACCACACGTCTTATACAACTTAAGCACGTTGTACCAACCTAAGGACTTTAATAACAGTTCATTACATACAGTTCCTTCGGGAGTTTTCAGACCCTTTTTCTTTTTCCAAATTACATTTACATTACATTTACATTTAAGTCATTTAGCAGACGCTCTTATCCAGAGCGACTTACAAATTGGTGCATTCACCTTATGACATCCAGTAGAATAGTCACTTTACAATAGTGCATCTAAATCTTAAAGGGGAGGGGGTGAGAAGGATTACTTATCCTATCCTAGGTATTCCTTAAAGAGGTGGGGTTTCAGGAGTCTCCGGAAGGTGGTGATTGACTCCGCTGTCCTGGGGTCGTGAGGGAGTTTGTTCCACCATTGGGGGGCCAGAGCAGCGAACAGTTTTGACTGGGCTGAGCGGGAACTGTACTTCCTCAGTGGTAGGGAGGCGAGCAGGCCAGAGGTGGATGAACGCAGTGCCCTTGTTTGGGTGTAGGGCCTGATCAGAGCCTGGAGGTACTGAGGTGCCGTTCCCCTCACAGCTCCGTAGGCAAGCACCATGGTCTTGTAGCGGATGCGAGCTTCAACTGGAAGCCAGTGGAGAGAGCGGAGGAGCGGGGTGACGTGAGAGAACATGGGAAGGTTGAACACCAGACGGGCTGCAGCGTTCTGGATGAGTTGTAGGGGTTTAATGGCACAGGCAGGGAGCCCAGCCAACAGCGAGTTGCAGTAGTCCAGACGGGAGATGACAAGTGCCTGGATTAGGACCTGCGCCGCTTCCTGTGTGAGGCAGGGTCGTACTCTGCGGATGTTGTAGAGCATGAACCTACAGGAACGGGCCACCGCCTTGATGTTAGTTGAGAACGACAGGGTGTTGTCCAGGATCACGCCAAGGTTCTTAGCGCTCTGGGAGGAGGACACAATGGAGTTGTCAACCGTGATGGCGAGATCATGGAACGGGCAGTCCTTCCCCGGGAGGAAGAGCAGCTCCGTCTTGCCGAGGTTCAGCTTGAGGTGGTGATCCGTCATCCACACTGATATGTCTGCCAGACATGCAGAGATGCGATTCGCCACCTGGTCATCAGAAGGGGGAAAGGAGAAGATTAATTGTGTGTCGTCTGCATAGCAATGATAGGAGAGACCATGTGAGGTTATGACAGAGCCAAGTGACTTGGTGTATAGCGAGAATAGGAGAGGGCCTAGAACAGAGCCCTGGGGGACACCAGTGGTGAGAGCGCGCCGTGAGGAGACAGATTCTCGCCACGCCACCTGGTAGGAGCGACCTGTCAGGTAGGACGCAATCCAAGCGTGGGCCGCGCCGGAGATGCCCAACTTGGAGAGGGTGGAGAGGAGGATCTGATGGTTCACAGTATCGAAGGCAGCCGATAGGTCTAGAAGGATGAGAGCAGAGGAGAGAGAGTTAGCTTTAGCGGTGCGGAGCGCCTCCGTGATACAGAGAAGAGCAGTCTCAGTTGAATGACTAGTCTTGAAACCTGACTGATTTGGATCAAGAAGGTCATTCAGAGAGAGATAGCGGGAGAGCTGGCCAAGGACGGCACGTTCAAGAGTTTTGGAGAGAAAAGAAAGAAGGGATACTGGTCTGTAGTTGTTGACATCGGAGGGATTGAGTGTAGGTTTTTTCAGAAGGGGTGCAACTCTCGCTCTCTTGAGGACGGAAGGGACGTAGCCAGCGGTCAGGGATGAGTTGATGAGGGAGGTGAGGTAAGGGAGAAGGTCTCCGGAAATGGTCTGGAGAAGAGAGGAGGGGATAGGGTCAAGCGGGCAGGTTGTTGGGCGGCCAGCCGTCACAAGACGCGAGATTTCATCTGGAGAGAGAGGGGAGAAAGAGGTCAGAGCACAGGGTAGGGCAGTGTGAGCAGAACCAGCGGTGCCGTTTGACTTAGCAAACGAGGATCGGATGTCGTCGACCTTCTTTTCAAAATGGTTGACGAAGTCATCTGCAGAGAGGGAGGAGGGGGGAGGATTCAGGAGTGAGGAGAAGGTGGCAAAGAGCTTCCTAGGGTTAGAGGCAGATGCTTGGAATTTAGAGTGGTAGAAAATGGCTTTAGCAGCAGAGACAGAGGAGGAAAATGTAGAGAGGAGGGAGTGAAAGGATGCCAGGTCCGCAGGGAGGCGAGTTTTCCTCCATTTCCGCTCAGCTGCCCGGAGCCCTGTTCTGTGAGCTCGCAATGAGTCGTCGAGCCATGGGGCGGGAGGGGAGGACCGCGCCGGCCTGGAGGATAGGGGACATAGAGAGTCAAAGGATGCAGAAAGGGAGGAGAGGAGGGTTGAGGAGGCAGAATCAGGAGATAGGTTGGAGAAGGTATGAGCAGAGGGAAGAGATGATAGGATGGAAGAGGAGAGAGTAGCGGGGGAGAGAGAGCGAAGGTTGGGACGGCGCGATACCATCCGAGTAGGGGCAGTGTGGGAGGTGTTAGATGAGAGCGAGAGGGAAAAGGATATAAGGTAGTGGTCGGAGACTTGGAGGGGAGTTGCAATGAGGTTAGTGGAAGAACAGCATCTAGTAAAGATGAGGTCGAGCGTATTGCCTGCCTTGTGAGTAGGGGGGGAGGTGAGAGGGTGAGGTCAAAAGAGGAGAGGAGTGGAAAGAAGGAGGCAGAGAGGAATGAGTCAAAGGTAGACGTGGGGAGGTTAAAGTCGCCCAGCACTGTGAGAGGTGAGCCGTCCTCAGGAAAGGAGCTTATCAAGGTATCAAGCTCATTGATGAACTCTCCGAGGGAACCTGGAGGGCGATAAATGATAAGGATGTTAAGCTTGAAAGGGCTGGTAACTGTGACAGCATGGAATTCAAAGGAGGCGATAGACAGATGGGTGAGGGGAGAAAGAGAGAATGACCACTTGGGAGAGATGAGGATCCCGGTGCCACCACCCCGCTGACCAGAAGCTCTCGGGGTGTGCGAGAACACGTGGGCGGACGAAGAGAGAGCAGTAGGAGTAGCAGTGTTGTCTGTGGTGATCCATGTTTCCGTCAGTGCCAAGAAGTCGAGGGACTGGAGGGAGGCATAGGCTGAGATGAACTCTGCCTTGTTGGCCGCAGATCGGCAGTTCCAGAGGCTACCGGAGACCTGGAACTCCACGTGGGTCGTGCGCGCTGGGACCACCAGATTAGGGTGGCCGCGGCCACGCGGTGTGGAGCGTTTGTATGGTCTGTGCAGAGAGGAGAGAACAGGGATAGACAGACACATAGTTGACAGGCTACAGAAGAGGCTACGCTAATGCAAGGAGATTGGAATGACAAGTGGACTACACGTCTCGAATGTTCAGAAAGTTAAGCTTACGTAGCAAGAATCTTATTGATTAAAATGATACAGTACTGCTGAAGTAGGCTAGCTGGGAGTAGCTGTGTTGTTGACACTACACTAATCAAGTCGTTCCGTTGAGTGTAATAGTTTCTGCAGTGCTGCTATTCGGGGGCTAGCTGGCTAGCTAGCAGTGTTGTTTACGTTACGTTGCATTAAAAGAACGACAATAGCTGGCTAGCTAACCTAGAAAATCGCTCTAGACTACACAATTATCTTTGATACAAAGACGGCTATGTAGCTAGCTATGTAGCTAGCTACGATCAAACAAATCAAACCGTTGTACTGTAATGAAATGAAATTAAAATGTGATACTACCTGTGAGTGCGACCGGGTTGTTGAGTTCGATTCAGTAGACGTTGGCTAGCTGTTAGCTGTTAGCTGTTGGCTAGCTAGCAGAGTCTCCTACGTTAAGGACGACAAATAGCTGGCTAGCTAACCTCGGTAAATTAAGATAATCACTCCAAGACTACACACTCTAAACTATACAATTATCTTGGATACAAAGACAGCTATGTAGCTAGCTAACACTAAACTGATCAAGTCGTTCAGTTGAGTGTAATAGTACTACAGTGCAGCTAATCTGTGGGCGTTTGCTAGCGTTTGCTAGCTGCTGGGCGAATAGCAGTGAAGGCTACGTTAGGGCGACGAAATACGATAATTATGCAATTATCTCTGGTACAAGGACGGCTATGTAGCTAGCTAAGAAGAAATTGCTAAGATTAGACAAATCAACCGTTGTACTATAATGAAATGTAATGAAAAAGTTATACTACCTGCGGAGCGAAGTGCGATGCGACCGCTCGAAGTGCGATGCGACCGCTCGCTCCAACCCTGTACGTTACATTACGTTACAGCCTTATTCTAAAATGGATTAAATAAATACAAATCTTCAGCAATCTACACACAATACAACTTAATGACTAACTGATTTAAAAAAAAAAAACATTTTTGCAAATTTATAAAAAATAAATACCTTATTTACATAAGTATTCACACCCTTTGGTATGAGACTTGAAAATGAGCTCAGGTGCATCCTGTTTTCAATGATCATCCTTGAGATGTTTCTTCAACTTGATTGGAGTCCACCTGTGGTAAATTCAATTGTTTGCAATGTTTTCGAAAGGCACACAACTGTCTATAAAAGGTCCAACAGATGACAGTGCATGTCAGACCAAAAACCAAGCCATGAAGTGGAAGGAATTGCCCGTAGAGCTCCGAGGCAGGATTGTGTCGAGGTACAGATCTGGGGAAGGGTACCAAAAAATGTCTACAGCATTAAAGGTCCCCAAGAACACAGTGGCCTCCATCATTCTTAAATAGTAGAAGTTTGGAACCACCAAGACTCTTCCTAGAGCGGGCTGCCCGGCCAAACTGAGCAATTGGTGGAGAAGGGCCTTGGTCAGGGAGGTGACCAAGAACCCAATGTTCACTCTGACAGAGTTCATCTGTGGAGATGGGAGAACCTTCCAGAAGGACAACCATCTCTGCAGCACTCCACCAATCAGGCCTTAATCGCCACTCCTCATTAAAAGGCACATGACAGCCCACTTGGAGTTTGCCAAAAGATTGAACTCTTTGGACTGAATGCCAAGCTTCATGTCTGGAGGAAACCTGAGACCATCCCTACGGTGAAGCATGGTGGTGGCAGCATCATGCTTGGGATTGTTTGCCAGCGGCAGGGACTGGGAGACTAGTCAGGATCGAGGCAAAGATGAACAGAGTAAAGTGAAGAGAGATTCTTGATGAAAACCAAAGAATGGGAGAAACTCCCCAAATACAGGTCATACCCAAGAAGACTCGAGGCTGTAAACGCTGTAATCACTTTACTGAGTAAAGGGTCTGAATACTTATGTAAATGTGATATTTCCTTATTATTCTTTTTTAGAAATACATTTGCAAAAATGTCTAAAAACCTGCTTTTGCTTTGACATTATGGGGAATTGTGTGTGGATTGATGAGGGGAAAAAACAATGTAATCTATTTTAGAATAAGGCTGTGCCGTAACTAAATGCGGAAAAAGTCAAGTCTGAATACTTTCCAAAGACACTCTCCATAACACATCCAGCAGCGGTAGCCTACCTAAGCATGAATGAAATGTGAATGTGTCAACAACTGCAATTTGACCTAAGATGTAGCTAACTATCAATGTTTCAGTTGCTGTACACAGAGGTCGTCATGGAGAATTCCCCGTCACGCATGTTCATCATGAAGGTTTCAGCGTCAGACCCAGACATCGGCACCAACGGACTAGTGTCCTACACCCTCCACGGTCCCAACGCAGACAAGTTCCATCTTGATCAAAAGACAGGTTAGAGACATCTTTTATTTGGGGTCTAAGCAGAAAGAGGCCCCCTAATTGAAATCTGTTTTTGATTGAGTTGAGAGATTGCATCTCCATTCTTACAAAATACTTAAACTGAGGACTTCAAAGAAGACAAGATGGTGTCTTCCGTCAGACCGACACAAAGGTTTGGTGTTTTTTCTATATTTGGTGCTTTGGCTTCTCATCAACCATACTTCCTGTTTGTCATAGCACAAGCCCATCATCAATCTCTCTTCATTATTGTAAAGTCAAACAGAGCTCACAATCTTAAGAATGTGTGCTATCACATTACATATATGCTAGGAGAAGCTTTGATATGGCCGTCTATCCAAAGTAATGTTATGACACTGGTAGCACGGTGAATGACGACCAGAAATGTAAACATTTTGTGATTTATATGTACTTCTCACGGTTTTGTTCTTGATAGATTTCAGTAAATATTTTGTCAAATGTTTTTAAAGAATGTATAGGCCTACCCTCTGGCCCTTTCCCCACCATTTTGATATACATCTCAGTGTTTTTCTCCACCATTTTGATATACATCTCAGTGTGTTTCTCCGACCATTTTGATGTACATCTCAGTGTGTTTCTCCACCATTTTGATGTACATCTCAGTGTTTTTCTCCACCATTGTGATATACATCTCAGTGTTTTTCTCCACCATTGTGATATAGAGTACCAGTCAAAAGTTTGGATACACCTACTCATTCAAGGGTTTTTCTGTATTTGACTGTTCTACATTGTAGAATAATAGTGAAGACATCAAAACTATGAAAAAACACATATGGAATCATGTAGTAACCAAAAAAGTGTTAACCTGTTGAGTGTAGGGGGCAGTATTTTGATGTTTGGATGAAAAACGTACCCAACTGAAACTGCCTATTTCTCAGGCCCAGAATCTAGAATATGCATATAATTGTCAGATTATGATAGAAAACACTAAAGTTTCCAAAACTGTCAAAGAATTGTCTGTGAGTATAACATAACTGATATTGCAGGTGAAAACCTGAGGAAAATCCAACAAGGAAGTGCCTAAGAGAAACGAATCTCCCTGTTCCATTGCATGCCTTCACTCCATTTAAAGGGATATCAACCAGATTCCTTTCTCTATGGCTTCCACGTGGTGTGAACAGTCTTTAGACATAGTTTCAGGCTTTTATTCTGAAAAATGAGCGAGAAGGATCACATCGCATCAGTGGATGGCTGGGTGCCAGCTTGGAGCAGACATTTTCTCTCTCTCTCCTATTTGAAATAGTGTTGATTATTTATTGTAAAAACAACCCGAGGATCGATTATAAAAAACATTTGACATGTTTCTACGAACTTTACGGATACTATTTGGAATTTTCGTCTGCCCCGTCATGACCGCTCGAGCCTGTGGATTTCTGAACAAAACGCGCCAACCAAATGGAGGTATTTTGGATATAAAAATAATGTCTATGGAACAAAAGGAACATTTATTGTGTAACTGGGAGTCTCGTGAGTGCCAACATCCAAAGATCATCAAAGGTAAGCGATTAATTTTATTGCTTTTCTGACTTTCGTGACCAATCTACTTTGCTGCTAGCTGTTTGTAATGTTTTGTCTGCTGAAAGAGATGTCCTTACATAAACGCTTGGATAGCTTTTGCTGTGAAGCTATTTTGAAATCTGACACACCAGGTGGATTAACAACAAGCTAAGCTGTGTTTTGCTATATTGTACTTGTGATTTCATGAAAATTAAATGTTTTTAGTCATTTAATTTGAATTTGGCGCTCTGCAATTCAGCGGATGTTGACGAAAATGATCCAGCTAACGGGATGGGTGCGGCAAGAAGTTGTTTAAACAAATCAAAATCTATTTTATTTTTTAGATTCTTCAAAGTAGCCACCCTTTGCCTTGATGACAGCTTTGCACACTCTTGGCATTCTCTCATCCAGCTTCACCTGGAATCCTTTTCCAACAGTCTTGAAAGAGTTCCCACATATTCTGAGCACTTGTGAGCTGATTTTTCTTTACTCTGCTGTCCGACTCATCCCAAACCATCTCAATTGGGTTGAGGTTGGGTGATTGTGGAGGCCAGGTCATCTGATGCAGCACTCCATCACTCTCCTTCTTGGTCAAATAGCCCTTACACAGCCTGGAGGTGTGTTGGGTCATTGTCTTGTTGAAAAACAAATGATAGTCCCACTAAGCGCAAACTAGATGGGATGGCGTATCGCTGCAGAATCCTGTGGTAGCCATGCAGGTTAAGTGTGCCTTGAATTCTAAATAAATCACTGACAGTGTCACCAGCAAAGCACCCCCACACCATCACACCTCCACACATGCGGCTATCATCCGTTCTCCTACTCTGCATCTCACAAAGCCATTGGCGGTTTGAACCAAAAATCTCAAATTTGGACTCATCAGACTAAAGGACAAATTTCTACAAGTCTAATGTCCATTGCTCGTGTTTATTGGCCCAAGCAAGTCTCTTCTTATTATTGGTGTCCTTTAGTAGTGGTTTCATTGCAGCAGTTCGACCATGAAGGCCTGATTCACAGAGTCTCCTCTGAACAGTTGATGTTGACATATGTCTGTTGCTGGAGCTCTGTGAAACATTTATTTGTGGTGCAATTGGAGGTGCAGCTAACTCTAATGAACTTTGAAGAATCTTCAATAGAAAATATATTTGATTTGTTTAACACTTTTTTTGGTTACTCCATGATTCCATATGTGATATTTCATAGTTTTGATGTCTTCACTATTATTCTACAATGTAGAAAATAGTAATAATAAAGAAAACCCCTTGAATAAGTATGTGTGTCCTAACATTTGACTGATACTGTACATCTCAGTGATTTTTCCCATCACCAACAGTCAGTTTCATCTTTACTTAGACTAAATCTATCCATCTACATATTGTATGTGAGGCCCTCTGCTCCACTAGGAGATGGACTTAGAAGGAATAAGTTATCTATAATATGTTCATCTAATTATCTGTTCTTCTTCTCTGTGACAGGGGAGTTGTTCACCCTGGCCCAGTTGGACCGGGAGAAGATGATGGAGTATGATCTGGAAGTTAAAGCCACAGACGGCGGAGGTCGCTCCTGCCAGGCAGACGTCTTACTCATGATCCAGGATATGAATGACAACCCTCCCAAGTTCTCCAACAACCACTATGAAATCACCGTGTTCCACAACACCACCGTCAGGACACCCATCGCCGTCATCTACGCCAAAGACCCTGACACTGGTAAGTTATGTTATTGATATCAAATGAAAAGTCTAAACATTCTGAGGGAGAGTCTGAAGGGGCTTTGCTGATCTAGTTATTTTATTTCATGTGCTAAAATCTATAGAATCAGAATGACTAGAATGGACATTTGCATTCTGAGGCATGGTTTGAGGGGCTTTGTCTGATCTAGTAATTCTATTTCTATGGTAGAATCAAAATGTCCCCTTCATGTATCAGAGGCTCTACTCCTATATACATCCCCAGGTCATAACATGTAGACTGTTCTCGTATTCCCCAGGTGATAACAGAGAAACTATTCTCCTATATACTTCCTGACTGCCACCCACCTCCACATAATATTTCATGACCCTAAACCCCGCCCCCTCTGTGGATATAACCAACGGGACTGCAGGATATGAGTCAACAAGCGGAACACTAATTTATGCATATTGAATTTAAAGATCTAGGCATCTGGATTGACGAAAAGCTATCTTTCAAAAAACATGTTGATAAGTTGATTAAGAAATTAAGAATTCAAATAGTCTTATTCTATAAGAACAGGTCCTGTATTTTGTTAAATAGCAGAAAACAAATAATTCAGTCAACATTTCTGATGGCTTTAGACTATGGCAATATTGTCTATATGAATGCAGCAGGCAATACACTGAAGTCATTGGATGTAGTTTACCACAGTGCACTACGCTTTGTTATGGGTATGAAGCTCAGAACACATCGCATGCATTCTGTACCAGAAAATGGCCCTCTCTGAAGACTCGTAGAGCGATGCATTGCGCTCTTTTTTTGTTGACTTAAAAGCCCTCTTGCATAAACTTCTGCCATACCTTACCTCATTGTTCACCTTCAGACGTTTAAGCTACCAGACCTGGAATCAGGGATGGGTAAACCTGGAGAACCCTTCGATATCTACTGAGTTAGGGCAATCATTTTCTTAGTTTTTTTCTCTCTTCTCATCAAATCAAATGTATTTGTCACATGCAAATGTTAATGCATAACGAAATGCTTGTGCTTCTAGTTCCGTCCATGCAGTAATCTCTAACAAGTAATATAACCTAACAATTTCACAACAACTACCTTATACACACAAGTGTAAAGGAATGAATATGTACATAAAAATATATGAATGAGTGATGCCAGAACGGCATAGGCAAGATGCAGTAGATGGTATAAAATACAGTATATACATATGAGAGGAGTAATGTAGGGTATGTAAGCATTATATAAAGTGGCTAGTGATAAATTGATTACATCAATTTTTCCATTATTAAAGTGGCTAAAGTTGAGAGGGAGAGAGAAGCGAGAGGGAAGCGAGAGGGAGAGGGAGAGCGAGAGGGAAGAGGGAAGCGAGAGGGAGAGGGAAGCGAGAGGGAAGCGAGAGGGAGAGGGAAGCGAGAGGGAGAGGGAAGCGAGAGGGAAGCGAGAGGGAGAGGGAAGCGAGAGGGAGAGGGAAGCGAGAGGGAAGCGAGAGGGAGAGGGAAGCGAGAGGGAAGCGAGAGGGAGAGGGAAGCGAGAGGGAGAGGGAAGCGAGAGGGAGAGGGAAGCGAGAGGGAGAGGGAAGGGAGAGGGAAGCGAGAGGGAGAGGGAAGCGAGAGGGAGAGGGAAGCGAGAGGGAAGCGAGAGGGAGAGGGAAGCGAGAGGGAAGCGAGAGGGAGAGGGAAGCGAGAGGGAGAGGGAAGCGAGAGGGAGAGGGAAGCGAGAGGGAGAGAGGGAGAGGAGAGGGAAGCGAGAGGGAGAGGGAGAGGGAAGCGAGAGGGAAGCGAGAGGGAGAGGGAGAGGGAAGCGAGAGGGAAGCGAGAGGGAAGCGAGAGGGAAGCGAGAGGGAGAGGGAAGCGAGACAGAGAGACAGAGAGACAGAGAGACAGACAGACAGACAGACAGACAGACAGACAGACAGTCCTGTAGGTGCAGAAACACATATCTAATCATGTATTATCCTGAGCTTTATGGCTGTTTGGCATTTTTTTATGACTGTTTATTAGTTGAGTCTTCTTCATAATTGCACTTTGCATATTGTTTTGATAAGCCCATTAACTCGTAGCTGTATATTAAGTTATTACCTACTGTTGGGATTAGCATACTTTGGAAGAAACCTAAACTTGTGGTGCTAAACCAACCAGACTGACAATATGAACTCTGAGGTGAAATACCATAGAGATAATAGTAGCTAGATAGTGCCCTGTCTCTATATGAAATAGTCTCTGCTCAGAACAACCAGACTGACTCCTATTCTCTCCTCCCCTTCTGCAGGTATAAACTCTGAGGTGAAGTATTCTCTACTCGAGGACAACAGCGGACACTTCTCATTAGAAGAGTTCTCTGGTATCCTGCGCCTGGAGAGGTCGCTGGCCGAAAACACTCGGTCGACCTTTGAACTCAAGGTCAAAGCCACCGACAGGGGGCTTCCCCGACAGCTGTACTCCATCGCCACAGTTACTGTGCATGTTGTCGACCTGAGCAACTACAAGCCGGTATTCTTAAGCCAGGAGTACTCCGCCCAGATCCCAGAATCCACCCTGGTAGGGTCAGAGGTCATCAGCGTCTCTGCCCTCACTAGAGATGGGACCGAGACGGAATCCATCGTCTACTCCATCGTCTCCGGCAACGAGGGGGGAAGGTTCTACCTGCACCCAGCAACTGGTAAGGTTCTGTTCCGTCACTTCCAGGAGTTCCATGGGTTAGTAAGGTTCTGTTCCGTCACTTCCAGGAGTTCCATGGGTTAGTAAGGTTCTGTTCTGTTACTTCCAGTAGTTCCACATGTTAGTAAGGTTCTGTTCCGTCACTTCCAGGAGTTCCATGGGTTAGTAAGGTTCTGTTCAGTCACTTCCAGGAGTTCCATGAGTTAGTAAGGTTCTGTTCCATCACTTCCAGGAGTTCCATGGGTTAGTAAGGTTCTGTTCAGTCACTTCCAGGAGTTCCACATGTTAGTAAGGTTCTGTTCCGTCACTTCCAGGAGTTCCATGAGTTAGTTTTGTTCCGTCACTTCCAGGAGTTCCATGGGTTAGTAAGGTTCTGTTCCGTCACTTCCAGGAGTTCCATGAGTTAGTAAGGTTCTGTTCCGTCACTTCCAGGAGTTCCACTGTTAAGTCACTTCCAGGAGTTCCATGGGAGTTCCATGGGTTAGTAAGGTTCTGTTCCGTCAGTTCCATGAGTTAGTAAGGTTCTGTTCCGTCACTTCCAGGAGTTCCACATGTTAGTAAGGTTCTGTTCTGTCACTTCCAGGAGTTCCACATGTTAGTAAGGTTCTGTTCAGTCACTTCCAGGAGTTCCATGAGTTAGTAAGGTTCTGTTCCGTCACTTCCAGGAGTTCCATGAGTTAGTAAGGTTCTGTTCCGTCACTTCCAGGAGTTCCACGTGTTAGTAAGGTTCTGTTCTGTCACTTCCAGGAGTTCCACATGTTAGTAAGGTTCTGTTCTGTCACTTCCAGGAGTTCCACATGTTAGTAAGGTTCTGTTCAGTCACTTCCAGGAGTTCCAGGAGTTAGTAAGGTTCTGTTCCGTCACTTCCAGGAGTTCCATGGGTCAGTAAGGTTCTGTTCCGTCACTTCAAGGAGTTCCACGAGTTAGTAAGGTTCTGTTCAGTCACTTCCAGGAGTTCCACGGGTCAGTAAGGTTCTGTTCCGTCACTTCCAGGAGTTCCACGGGTCAGTAAGGTTCTGTTCCTTCACTTCCAGGAGTTCCATGGGTCAGTAAGGTTCTGTTCCATCACTTCCAGGAGTTCCATGGGTTAGTAAGGTTCTGTTCAGTCACTTCCAGGAGTTCCACATGTTAGTAAGGTTCTGTTCTGTCACTTCCAGGAGTTCCATGGGTCAGTAAGGTTCTGTTCCGTCACTTCCAGGAGTTCCATGGGTCAGTAAGGTTCTGTTCCGTCACTTCCAGGAGTTCCATGGGTCAGTAAGGTTCTGTTCCGTCACTTCCAGGAGTTCCATGGGTCAGTAAGGTTCTGTTCCATCACTTCCAGGAGTTCCATGGGTCAGTAAGGTTCTGTTCCGTCACTTCCAGGAGTTCCATGGGTCAGTAAGGTTCTGTTCCGTCACTTCCAGGAGTTCCATGGGTCAGTAAGGTTCTGTTCCATCACTTCCAGGAGTTCCATGGGTCAGTAAGGTTCTGTTCCGTCACTTCCAGGAGTTCCATGGGTCAGTAAGGTTCTGTTCCGTCACTTCCAGGAGTTCCATGGGTCAGTAAGGTTCTGTGAGATTCCAAAACATTCCATAATTTTCCATAAAGTTTATTTGAGTTTATTTGGGCAAATTAATATATTTATGAAGCACAATCATTTTGAATCCCACGTCAGCAAGAAAGACCTGGCAGAAGGCAGAGAAGCCCACTTATAAGGTTGATGGAAATCTAAAGGGTATAGCAAATACCTATTCACCTGGTTATGTTGCTGACTGCAATATATTGCCATTTCTTTAATGTTTTGTCAGAGTTAGAAGGTCTGCTTTCTATTTGATACTCAGAAGTCAGGCATCGGAGCAGTATTGCACAACGAGGCAGAGAAATTATTGAAAGTACATTGTCAACACTGGTGCACTTTTGATAGATTTTGTAAAGGTCCTGTTGATATATAATACCGGTCAAAAGTTTTAGAACGGCTACTCATTCCAGGGTTTTTCTTTATTTATGACTATTTCCTCCATTGTAGAATAATAGTGAAGACATCACAACTATGAAATAACACAAATGGAATCATGTAGTAACCAAAAAAGTGTTAAACAAATCAAAATATATTTTATATACTGAGATCCTTCAAAGTAGCCATCCTTTGCCTTGATGACAACTTTCTCTCAACCAGCTTCATGAGGTCACCTGGAATGCATTTCAATTAGCAGGTGTGCCTTGTTAAAAGTTAACTTGTGGAATTTCTTTCCTTCTTAATGCGTTTGAGCCAATCAATTGTGTTGTGACAAGGTAGGGGTGGTATACAGAAGATAGCCCTATTTGGTAAAATACCAAGTCCATATTATCGCAAGTACAGCTCAAATAAGCAAAGAGAACCAACAGTCCATTATTACTTTATGACATGGTCAGTCAATACAGAACATTTCAAGAACTTTGAATGTTTCTTCAAGTGCAGTCGCAAAAACCATCAAGCGCTATTATGAAACTGGCTCTCATGAGGACCGCCACAGGAAAGGAAGACCCAGAGTTACCTCTGCTGCAGAGGATAAGTTCATTAGAGTTACCAGCCTCAGAAATTGCAGCCCAAATAAATGCTTCACAGAGTTCAAGTAACAGACACATCTCAACATCAACTGTTCAGAAGAGACTGTGTGAATCAGGACTTCATGGTCGAATTGCTTCAAAAGAAACCCCTACTAAAGGACACCAATAAGAAGAAGAGACTTTCTTAGGCCAAGAAACATGAACAATGGACGTCAGACCGGTGGAAATGTGTCCTTTGGTCTGGAGTCCCTGTTGGAGATTTTTGGTTCCAATCGCCGTGTCTTTGTGAGATGCGGTGTGGGTGAACGGATTATCCCAGCATGTGTATTTCCCACCATGAAGCATGGAGGAGGAGGTGTTATGGTGTGGGGTGTGCTATTGTCAATAATGTATTATACTGCCTGGTCTTATGGTGGTGCCACGTCCGTGGTGGTGTACCTCGTGACACCACCACAGACGCCTGGAGTTTATTTTCTCCCTGATTTCTCTTGGTGTCCCTTCACTACAAATCCTCCCTGCTCTGCTATACCGTAGCAGGGCAGGAGTCTCATAGAGGTCGGTTGGACTGAGCCAAACCAATGTCTGTATCAGTTGTTAAACCGTTCATTATCCGGGCTTGTCGACGACTTAATCCACCCACCCGTCTGTAGTTCCATCCCAGGAGTAATCATCCCACCACACAGCTGTTCTCTTACCATTGTGTCAATGCAACAAAGTCGTTTGTTTAGTTATGTATTACATGTTGTATCAGTGGAGACAGACGTGGAAGCTTAATGTTATGTATTACATGTTGTATCAGTGGAGACAGACGTGGAAGCTTATTGTTATGTATTACATGTTGTATCAGTGGAGACAGACGTGGAAGCTTAATGTTATGTATTACATGTTGTATCAGTGGAGACAGACGTGGAAGCTTAATGTTATGTATTACATGTTGTATCAATGGAGACAGACGTGGAAGCTTAATGTTATGTATTACATGTTGTATCAATGGAGACAGACGTGGAAGCTTAATGTTATTTATTGGATGTTGTATCAGTGGAGACAGGCGTGGAAGCTTAATGTTATGTATTACATGTTGTATCAGTGGAGACAGACGTGGAAGCTTAATGTTATGTATTATATGTTGTATCAGTGGAGACAGACGTGGAAGCTTAATGTTATGTATTACATGTTGTATCAGTGGAGACAGACGTGGAAGCTTAATGTTATGTATTACATGTTGTATCAATGGAGACAGACGTGGAAGCTTAATGTTATTTATTAGATGTTGTATCAGTGGAGACAGACGTGGAAGCTTAATGTTATGTATTACATGTTGTATCAGTGGAGACAGACGTGGAAGCTCAATGTTATGTATTACATGTTGTATCAATGGAGACAGGCGTGGAAGCTTAATGTTATGTATTACATGTTGTATCAATGGAGACAGGCGTGGAAGCTTAATGTTATGTATTATATGTTGTGTCAATGGAGACAGGCGTGGAAGCTTAATGTTATGTATTACATGTTGTATCTATGGAGACAGACGTGGAAGCTTAATGTTATGTATTACATGTTGTATCAGTGGAGACAGACGTGGAAGCTCAATGTTATGTATTACATGTTGTATCAATGGAGACAGGCGTGGAAGCTTAATGTTATGTATTACATGTTGTATCAATGGAGACAGAAGCTTAATGTGGAAGCTTAATGTTATGTATTACATGTTGTATCAATGGAGACAGACGTGGAAGCTTAATGTTATGTATTACATGTTGTATCAGTGGAGACAGGCGTGGAAGCTTAATGTTATGTATTACATGTTGTATCAGTGGAGACAGACGTGGAAGCTTAATGTTATGTATTATATGTTGTATCAGTGGAGACAGACGTGGAAGCTTAATGTTATGTATTACATGTTGTATCAATGGAGACAGACGTGGAAGCTTAATGTTATGTATTACATGTTGTATCAATGGAGACAGACGTGGAAGCTTAATGTTATGTATTACATGTTGTATCAGTGGAAACAGACGTGGAAGCTTAATGTTATGTATTACATGTTGTATCGGTGGAGACAGGCGTGGAAGCTTAATGTTATGTATTACATGTTGTATCAATGGAGACAGGCGTGGAAGCTTAATGTTATGTATTACATGTTGTATCAGTGGAGACAGACGTGGAAGCTCAATGTTATGTATTACATGTTGTATCAATGGAGACAGGCGTGGAAGCTTAATGTTATGTATTACATGTTGTATCAATGGAGACAGGCGTGGAAGCTTAATGTTATGTATTACATGTTGTATCAATGGAGACAGGCGTGGAAGCTTAATGTTATGTATTACATGTTGTATCAATGGAGACAGACGTGGAAGCTTAATGTTATGTATTACATGTTGTTATGTATTACATGTGGAGACAGACGTGGAAGCTCAATGTTATGTATTACATGTTGTATCAGTGGAGACAGGCGTGGAGAATGTTATGTATTATATGTTGTATCAGTGGAGACAGACGTGGAAGCTTAATGTTATGTATTACATGTTGTATCAATGGAGACAGACGTGGAAGCTTAATGTTATGTATTACATGTTGTATCAATGGAGACAGACGTGGAAGCTTAATGTTATTTTCTTTGGTCTCAGCTAGTCACATGAAAGAGAGAGTTTAGAGGACTGAATGAGTTTAAATGTGTGATTCTCTTTGTTGTCTTTCTTCAGAGCAGAGCCCTGCAGTATAACACAGTACATTGGGTAATTTTCTTTAGTTTGTCCAACTTCAGTTATTTTTCTCTTTTCTCATTGGAACGTCAGTGAAAATCAGGTGGCATATTTACCAACTCAGTTCCAACATGAGTTCAGGGTTGAAATCAAACAATTCAGGAAGTAAACTAAAATTACAATTCAATTATTTTCAATGACCTCTCAATAAACTGATAAAGGAGAAGCTATTTTTGGATATTAAATTCAAATCACTTGCTGAAATAACTTTGATTCGAATTGACCCAAACCCTTGAATATGGTCATGTCTAGATGGGTTACAGCTTCTGTCAAATTGGTGTCAAAAGTACATTTTTTGTTGCGTGTTAGTTTATCCTTAACCCTTTTTCTAACCTTAACTACCTCAACAAACAGACAAGGTGAGGGTCTAGAAGTCAACTACCTCAACAAACAGACAAGGTGAGGGTCTAGAAGTCAACTACCTCAGCAAACAGACAAGGTGAGGGTCTAGAAGTCAACTACCTCAACAAACAGACAAGGTGAGGGTCTAGAAGTCAACTACCTCAACAAACAGACAAGGTGAGGGTCTAGAAGTCAACTACCTCAACAAACAGACAAGGTGAGGGCCTAGAAGTCAACTACCTCAACAAACAGACAAGGTGAGGGTCTAGAAGTCAACTACCTCAACGAACAGACAAGGTGAGGGCCTAGAAGTCAACTACCTCAACAAACAGACAAGGTGAGGGTCTAGAAGTCAACTACCTCAACGAACAGACAAGGTGAGGGTCTAGAAGTCTTCAACTACCTCAACGAACAGACAGGGTGAGGGTCTAGAAGTCAACTACCTCAACGAACAGACAAGGTGAGGGTCTAGAAGTCAACTACCTCAACGAACAGACAAGGTGAGGGCCTAGAAGTCAACTACCTCAACAAACAGACAAGGTGAGGGTCTAGAAGTCAACTACCTCAACGAACAGACAAGGTGAGGGCCTAGAAGTCAACTACCTCAACAAACAGACAAGGTGAGGGTCTAGAAGTCAACTACCTCAACGAACAGACAAGGTGAGGGTCTAGAAGTCTTCAACTACCTCAACGAACAGAGAATTGTACCTGTGTGATATTATTGCACATGTTGAAACCTGGTGGGTATTTTAAAGGAATGCAGGTGGCGGTTATGACAGTTGTTATGTTGTTATCTTGTCTTATGTTAAGGAAGTGTGTAAACCAGACTGACAGATGCCCCAGGAATCCAGGAACGCTCTCTTTCCTCCATTTACAGGTGTCTGTTTCTGCAGCTGAGAGATAGAGAGATGGAAGAAGTGAGAGAGAAAGAGAGGGGGATGAGAAGGAGAGCGGGGAGACAGACACACAGAGAGTGAAAGAGAAAGAGGGGGGGATGAGAAGGAGAGGGGGGAGACAGAGAGAGGGGGGGTGAGAGAAAGAGAGGGGGATGAGAAGGAGAGGGGGGAGACAGACACACAGAGAGTGAAAGAGAAAGAGAGGGGGATGAGAAGGAGAGGGGGGAGACAGAGAGATTGGGGGTGAGAGAAAGAGAGAGAGAAATAGTGAGAGAGCGAGAGAGTGAGAGAGCAAGAGGGGGGTGGGAGGGAGTATGAGAGAGAGAAAGAGAGAGAGAAAGAGTGAGAGAAGAAGAGAGAGAGGGGGGATGGGTAGGAGGGAGTTTGACAGAGACAACAATGAAATGACAATTATTAACGGCAGAAATTTCTCTGGTGTTTGTTTTCAAGTCTGTTTGGTATCGGTCGTTTTCACATCAGCCTGTCGGCTGAATATGAGAGCTGTGAAAGGTTTCCACCAGGGTACAGAACACCAATAGATTTATTTTACTTTTTATTTAACTAGGCAAGTCAGTTAAGAAAAAAATCTTATTTGCGTAAATGTACTGTGCTGCTGCACTCTGTGGCTTTTCTAACCATAGCTACAGTAAGGGATGTTCAGATAACGTGAGACAAGCCAAATGTAGAATATTTAAAATCACAATCCATACCCAATATTACGGCAAACACCTTCCTGCTATGGACACCCTTTTACCTAAACTTAACCAATAACATACATTTCTGATGTTGAGGCAACGCTTTCCTTGGAACAGGAGAGAAGGGACAACTCCAATCTACTCAAGACATGTCCTTATCTCTACTTCCTGGTACTGTAGTTAAATTGGGCTGGAACAGATGTATATTTTACAATCCCCATTTCTCTACATCCTGGTACTATTAACAGGTAGAACCCAACACCTGTTTGACTGCATTTATGTTTTTGGGGAAACAGAACAAAGACAATCAGATAGCGCTGACAAAAACATATCTGTGTTTTGTTTTTAATAAAAGAGCACCGCAAGATGGCATTTAATATGTTGTTACTGTGGTCATCTTTGGAAAATGCTGTAATTTTTCCTATTTTTTAATGAAGGCTGAGAACATATACTCAAAACCCACATCTGCCAACCCAGGACTGTGTTAGTGTGTACAAAACCAAGTTAAAACACAGCTGTCAGTTAAATGAATAGAGTTTGTGTTGTGTGTTTTTCAGGTGTTCTGGCTGTGAATGGCTCTTTAGACTTTGAGCGGTGTCGTGAATACTACCTGTCATTGGAGGGGACGAGAGGCAAGTCGACTCTGAGCGACATCACAATGGTGATTATCAACATCACAGATGTCAATGACAACACGCCCGTGTTCGGACAGGGAGACTACAGTGCTGACGTCTCAGAGGACCTGTCGCCTGGTGATGTGGTGATGCAGGTAGTTTTCACTCTCAACTGTCAACTGTCAACTGTCACTTTAGAAACCAGTTACTGTAATACACCATTCAATGTGTTCAATGACAAGTCATTTCCCTGAGGGGACTAATCAAGTTGTTTTGAATTTGGCATTTGGACAGACACACATCTAAGTACTTAGAGAACATGGCAGTTTGGTTGAGCTAATAATGATCAGACTGATATTCTTCCAAGCAGCTCAGTTCAATGAGGCTTACTGTTTCCTCTTCTCTTTCTCCTCTCAACTCACTCTTATCTCTTTCCTCTTATCTCTTCCCTCTTATCTCTTTCCTCTTATCTTTTTCCTCTTCTCACCCCCTTATCTCTTCTCTCTTCTCTCTTCTCTCTCCCGCTTCTCCTGCTTCTCCCCCCCCCCCCTTCACCCTCCTTCCCCCACTCCAAGGTGACAGCCATCGACCTGGATGGGCCGTTGAACAACCTTATCCAGTATTCCATCTCCAGTGGAGACCCTCATGGACAGTTCAGCATCGACCCTCGTAGTGGAGAGGTCATAGTCAGGGCTACGCTGGACAGAGAGGAGGTGAGGGGGGGTTTAGTTTGGGCTTTTATATGGGGAAGGAATAAAGTTGAAAAAAACTGCTCAGAACAGGGTTCCCTTGAGATGCAGTGTTGAAGCCCCTTGCTAAGGAGCTAAGAGAAAGTCAAGAAAATAGTAGAACCGTGATATCCTGTATCTAACTGGTCTCTCTGCCTGTCCCAGATCACTCACTACTCTCTGACGGTCCAAGCAGCTGATGAGGGAGACCCTCCTTTGTCTACCGCGGTCCAAGTGACCTTGACCGTGTCCGATGTCAACGACAACCCACCTGTCTTCTCCCAGATGAAACACAACCTGGTCCTTCAGGTACCAACACAGGCCCTTACACACAAACACACGCACACACGCACACGCACACGCACACACACACACACACACACACACAGTTTCTCTCCCTCTACACGATCAGCATCCTGACAGCTGGCTATCCTCAGCTGCCTCTACACTCCAGGAGTGGAATGATCGAGAGCTGAAGAACCAATCAGGCGTGTGCTGTGACTTTTGGCTAATTTAATCATATTCAAGATAATTAATTATGCAATGAATAAATTATCCTATCCAAATGAATCTAATAGGGGCACCACTAAAGGTTTTAACATAGACAGACCCTTGAATGAACTATTTTGGGAGTTAACGTGAACTGTTGCACCATGAATTCTATATCAACAACAGTCTTAATCAACAGTCAATTTAATATGTTTAAGTTCTGAAACGTTGTCAAGTTCGGGAACGTCATCAAGTTCTGGAACCTCGTCAAGTTCTGGAACGTCGTCAAGTTCTGGAACGTCTGTTCTGGAACCTCGTAAAGTTCTGGAACCTCGTCAAGTTCTGGAACCTCGTCAAGTTCTGGAACCTCGTCAAGTTCGGGAACGTCATCAAGTTCTGGAACCTCGTCAAGTTCTGGAACGTCGTCAAGTTCTGGAACCTCAAGAACCCAATGAACTCAATGCCACAAATAATGAATTCAAGGTTTTATTTACTAGACTAAATAATGAGCAGCTACAATACAGTTCTCTGTCTTTCTCGCTCCAACTCCATTCAAATTGCATCCAAAAAAGATAATCCTGTTCTAGATCTGCTGGCCTCTCTTTAAAAAATACGCTCCTTAGCTGTGCAGGAAAAGCTAGACTAGAAAAGATGGGCTGTCTGTCCCTACCCTGAGATGGGCTATCTGTCCCTACCCTGAGATGGGCTGTCTGTCCCCACCCTGAGATGGGCTGTCTGTCCCCACCCTGAGATGGGCTGTCTGTCCCCACCCAGAGATGGGCTGTCTGTCCCCACCCAGAGATGGGCTGTCTGTCCCCACCCAGAGATGGGCTGTCTGTCCCCACCCAGAGATGGGCTGTCTGTCCCCACCCTGAGATGGGCTGTCTGTCCCCACCCTGAGATGGGCTGTCTGTCCCCACCCTGAGATGGGCTGTCTGTCCCCACCCTGAGATGGGCTGTCTGTCCCTACCCTGAGATGGGCTGTCTGTCCCCACCCACCCTGAGATGGGCTGTCTGTCCCCACCCTGAGATGGGCTGTCTGTCCCCACCCTGAGATGGGCTGTCTGTCCCTACCCTGAGATGGGCTGTCTGTCCCCACCCTGAGATGGGCTGTCTGTCCCCACCCTGAGATGGGCTGTCTGTCCCCACCCTGAGATGGGCTGTCTGTCCCCACCCTGAGATGGGCTGTCTGTCCCCACCCTGAGATGGGCTGTCTGTCCCCACCCTGAGATGGGCTGTCTGTCCCCACCCTGAGATGAGCTGTCTGTCCCCACCCTGAGATGGGCTGTCTGTCCCCACCCTGAGATGGGCTGTCTGTCCCCACCCTGAGATGGGCTGTCTGTCCCCACCCTGAGATGGGCTGTCTGTCCCCACCCTGAGATGGGCTGTCTGTCCCCACCCTGAGATGGGCTGTCTGTC
Source organism: Oncorhynchus keta (assembly GCF_023373465.1). NCBI lineage: Eukaryota > Metazoa > Chordata > Actinopteri > Salmoniformes > Salmonidae > Oncorhynchus > Oncorhynchus keta. The sequence continues at coordinate 78,623,091 of NC_068424.1, forward strand.
CCCACCCTGAGATGGGCTGTCTGTCCCCACCCTGAGATGGGCTGTCTGTCCCCACCCTGAGATGGGCTGTCTGTCCCCACCCTGAGATGAGCTGTCTGTCCCCACCCTGAGATGAGCTGTCTGTCCCCACCCTGCGATGAGCTGTCTGTCCCCACCCTGAGATGGGCTGTCTGTCCCCACCCTGAGATGAGCTGTCTGTCCTCACCCTGAGCGTTGATTCATCATGCAGAGGCCGCAGAGAACAGTTCCATTTCAGATATTTATCACTGGGAAAAGGGAGTGATTTTGGGCAGTAAATCCCGGTAAATCTTGGTAACTGGGTCCCCGCCATTCAACCCTACTCCTGAACTTCTCAGGGCCATTCAACCTTACACCTGACCTTCTCAGGACCATTCAACCCTACTCCCGACCTTCTCAGGACCATTCAACCCTACTCCTGACCTTCTCAGGACCATTCAACCTTACACCTGACCTTCTCAGGACCATTCAACCCTACTCCTGACCTTCTCAGGACCATTCAACCTTACACCTGACCTTCTCAGGACCATTCAACCCTACTCCCGACCTTCTCAGGACCATTCAACCCTACTCCTGACCTTCTCAGGACCATTCAACCTTACTCCTGACCTTCTCAGGACCATTCAACCTTACACCTGACCTTCTCAGGACCATTCAACCTTACACCTGACCTTCTCAGGACCATTCAACCTTACACCTGACCTTCTCAGGACCATTCAACCCTACTCCCGACCTTCTCAGGACCATTCAACCCTACTCCTGACCTTCTCAGGACCATTCAACCTTACTCCTGACCTTCTCAGGACCATTCAACCCTACTCCTGACCTTCTCAGGACCATTCAACCTTACTCCTGACCTTCTCAGGACCATTCAACCTTACACCTGACCTTCTCAGGACCATTCAACCTTACACCTGACCTTCTCAGGACCATTCAACCCTACTCCTGAACTTCTCAGGGCCATTCAACCCGTAAAGGGAGAGCAGTTTATTGGTCTTGTGATGGCTTGTAACCATGTATAATAAAATATAATTAAAATATAATGAAAATGGATGAATATAATAAACTACATTCATCAATCTGACTCCATTACTATGTGACTAAACGCAACAGGCTCTGTGGATCTAGAGACTCTAGTCAAGGCCGTTCTTCCATCACCACTTAGTAGTGTGGCTATAATGAACATGGATCTATCTTGTACCAAATATTAAGGGACTCGATTGTTCTTACTGTTTAACTCTGCATTGTTGGTTAAAGGGCTCGTAACTAAGCATTTCACGGGAAAGTGTAGACCTGTTGTATTCGGCACATGTGACAGATAACATTTGAATTGAGATACAAATAGCTAACCCTGGTGACCAAGGTTCTAGCATTAAGATATTGAGGGAAGTAGATCAGGGATGTCAAGGTGGAACCAAGACATATGGTGTGTGTATGACAACTACCAAATAGACCTGCTAAATTATGAGCCTATAGTCATTCAAAGACTTACATTTACATTTAAGTCATTTAGCAGACGCTCTTATCCAGAGCGACTTACAAATTGGTGCATTCACCTTATGACATCCAGTGGAACAGTCACTTTACAATAGTGCATCTAAATCTTAAAGGGGGGTGAGAAGGATTACTTATCCTATCCTAGGTATTCCTTAAAGAGGAAACGAGGAATGCAATTTACCCAATTAAACTAATAGGATTTATTCATTATGAAAGGATGAAACACTCAAACAATGGCATGACACACATGACACATTACAGAATACACTGAGTAAATAACTCTCCACTAAATAAGACTCAACGCGGTTACACGTGTCTGATACACACAGGACCCTGCTAACACGTTCTCAAAATATGAGCAAAATCACTGTCCTTTGAACCAAATTCAAGCAGGAAGTCGCCCCCAACCTGAATGAACATTTCGTAGCACTTTGCCAGTAAAAACAATAGGCAGGAACAACACATCCAGATTCTAATCTAATCAACTCAATTTAAATAATAGCAGCCCTTCCCTGTGTTTCTCCTCTTTGAACTGTCTGCCGTCCGACCAACAGAATAACACCATTTCTCTGTAATAATAAATCCATTGCATTTACAGTACAATGAAACACATCCAAATTCATAGCTGTTTATAAACTCTCGGAAACAATTCAAATACGAAAATTGAATTCACATTTACTGTCTTCAGTGACCCCAGGACTTCCGTGGGAACATCTCATCCCAGAGACTGCAACAGTGTGAGATACAAATGTACATCCATCCATCTGGACAATGCCATATTGAATGAACAAGCCACCTATCTTTGCCAACAGGGCACTCTGTTTCAGTGACCTGTTCTTGCAGTCCCAGCTGAAATGGAATGACCTGAGGAGAAAGGGGGAGACCTAGTCAGTTGCATTAACTGAATGCATTCCACTGAAATGTGTCTTCTGCATTTAACCCATCCCCTCTGAATCAGAGAGGTGCGGGGGGCTGCCACAATCAACATCCACGTCTTCAGCGCACATTGGGTTAACTGCCTTGTTCAGGGGCAGAACGACTGATTTTTTACCTTGTCAGCTCGGGGATTCGATCCAGCAATACGTTTGGTTACTAGCCCAACTCTCTAACCACTAGGCTACCTAGAAGGCTAGGCTATCTGAAACCTGTGCTTGTTCTGACAAATTGTAACACATTGATGTGAGCTCATCCGCTTTCATGTGCCGAAGACAACAGGTGTAGACGAGCTCATACCAGCACCCAGTCAAGCACTGTAGCATCCATTCCAGGTGGAAACCTCCGGCACTCATTGGAAACTTTTGACATTTTTCAAGATAAGATCACGATCAGCACGCTTTTGCAATGTAGTAAAATCATTAGGGTCTGTCTTGTTTTAGGCCCTTGTGGAACGCGGTGAGATGGAAGGCTTGACCTAGTTTGTATGATAGCATGACGACATACCTAACGATGGTACCATATGTTCCTTGTCAGGAGGGCGAGGCCATCGGTAGCAGCATCCTCCAGCTGGTGGTCACAGACAGAGACACCCCTCACAATGGACCGCCCTTCACATTCCACATCGCGTCTGGGAACGAGGACCGCCGCTTCCACGTAGACCAGGGAGGTCTGTTGTCCATCTCTGCCCCTCTGAAGAAGAAGATCAAGCCACAGCACCTACTGAAAATACAGGTGACGAATCTTCCTGTAATAAAACGGATCCCTGCAGGTAAAACATATTTACCTGGTTGTAATCAGCTTATCTGACGTCTATATATGTCCACTGGTTATTTGGGATGTCGAAATGGAGTATAAATTTATACCTACATAGTACTAGCAGATACTGACATTTGATCATGTGTGTTTCTATTCATGCCCTTACTTCAGGTGACAGACAGCGGACACCCTCCTCTCTCCTCCATCTGCGTGGTGAAGATCAACGTCACTGAGCAGAGCAAGTACCCTCCTTCTGTGATGCCCCTGGAAGTCTTCATCACCACCACAGGAGACACCTTCTCCAACCGAGTCATAGGCAAGCTCCATGCCTCCGACCAGGACCTGCACGACATCCTAAACTACAAGCTGATTTCGGAGTCTCCAGGTGGGGGATACCCAGGGCCGAGCTCAGGCACCTCTGGAGGCCTCTCCAGGTTCTCTGTGGATTTGGTGAATGGGAAGATCTGGGCCGATGAAGACCTGAAACCTGGTCTCTACTCCCTCAATGTCAGCGTCTCCGATGGGAAGTTCAGCGTGTGGGCCGGGGTGAAGGTCCATGTATGGAAACCCACACAACAGGCCCTGGACGCTGGGCTCACTCTGCAGCTGGCTGGGCTTTCCCCGGAGGAGTTCCTGGGGGACCACTGGAGAGGCCTCCAGAGGAGCCTCAGCACAGCCCTGGGTATAACCAGGCAAGACCTCCACCTGGTGAGCCTACAGCAGCAACCCAACTCCCTGGTCCTGGAGGTTCTGCTGCTATGGAGGCCGCATGGTGGAAATGTAGAACCGTTACCAACCAACCGGCTGGCAGGGATCATCACTGACATAGAAGACTCGTTGGGACTGAGTGTTCTCAAGGTGCATCATAATGGGTGTCTAGGGACAGAATGCCCTCCTAGAGGATGCAGGAACTCAGTCCAGATGAGAGGGGAGAGGCTGAGCCACTACGCCACAGCCAGGACCGGCTTCATCACCCCACAACACACCTGGGAGAGTGTCTGCCCCTGCAACGGTAGGTGTAACTGAGGTGGTTTGGTAGCTAGACAAGGTTACTTATCAAGCTTGTATGAGATGTGACTGAGACGTGAAGAATTGCAGAATTAGCTCACTAAGTCAATACCTAGGCTTTGGATTACTTGGCTAACACTTACTTTGAGCACACAGTAGACCTGGGATTGAACCCTATCAGTCAAATAGTCTCCTAGCTTCTCTATGATCACAGTAGGAGCCTGAAGTCACCCCCTTCATGATCTAACTCACTTCACATTCAAATGGGGATTAGCTGGGTGCAGCTGGGAGCTAGGGGCCTCCAGGATAGTGCTAGTGATTATCTGCTTGTTGTGGGTCTTCTTAGTTACTGTTGTCCCCCTGGCAGACATATTTAGTGGAGGTATTCCGTTGAGGTTATCACCTCTTTAGTTAGACTGTTTTGGCTAAACCCAAAGCCTAAAAAAAATAACTAATATCTCTAGGAAAGCGATGTGGAAGATCTGAGCCTGAAACAAAATACATGAGGGGATTTTTTATTTGTATGAACTTTGAAAGATTCCCACATGAAAGTCTATTTGATCAAGCAGATTTCATTACGAGAACACATTTGAGTGACTATTCCTTCCTGACTATTCCTTTGACGGACAGATAGTCATCCAAAATTAGTGTTTTTAAATATTAGTCACTACATGTTAATTAGACTTGTTTTTAATGAAATCATACAAATTGCATTTAACATTTGCACCGTTTTTCAAACTTCAGAGTCTGCTGTGAGTTTTGACGGGACGGGCTACCTGAAATACCTGTATCAGACTGACGAGGAGGAGGAGGAGTGTCAGAACCTCCATCTCTCTCTGCGCATCAAGACCTTCCAGCAACAAGGCGTTGTCATGAATACCAATGCAACCAACTGGGGGAGCTTGAAGGTATTGTAAAGCTCACATGCATTCATTATTATCAGAGATGAAAAAACACACGTCGTTATTTGCTTTTGCAGTATCTCGTAGCTCATTCAATCAGTTACATTTGATTTACAGCCCATTTTACATCAGTGTTTTACGGCATCATGTATTGCACTACATTATTATCAGAGATCATAAAAGCAACATATTCCTTTTCCTTGGCAGTCCCTCCTGTACTGTAGCAGACATTATAAATACCTGATTGCATATCAGAGGGCTGTGTTTATACGGAAGTGAACATTTCAGTGTGGATTCCTGGCTCAATCATACTGAGCTCTTATCATATTATTCCCTCTCTGCTGGCTTTGTCTTTGTCAGTTGATCAATGGGACTTTTTAACTGATCCAACCACGTTGTGGTGTGGACTGTCTCTATCTTCATGTCTCCGTTTCCATCAGTTCTTTCATAGCCTAGTCCCAGATCTGTGTGCTGCCTGAGGTTGTAAGTATCAAGAGCATTTCCCAGGACATAGACATATCTGATATTGGCAGAAAGCTTAAATTCTTGTTAATCTAACTGCAATTTACAGTAGCTATTACAGTGAAATAATAAAATGCTATTGTTTGAGGAGAGTACACAGTTATGAACGTGTATGTATTAATAAAGCAATTAAGCACATTTGGGCTGCCTCGATACAACATTTTGAACCATAATGGTTCATTGGATCAGTCTAAAACTTTGCACATACACTGCTGCCATCTAGTGTCCAAAATCTAAATTGTGCCCGGGCTGGACTAATACACTATGGCCATTCTCTTACATTTCAAAATTATGGTGAAAAGAAAAATACAAAAAAACACATGATTTTTTCTTTGTATTATCTTATACCAGATCGAATGTATTATATTCTCCTACATTCATTTAAAATTTCCATAAAGTGTTTCCTTTAAAATGATATCAAGAATATGCATATCCTTGCTTCAGGGCCTGAGCTGCAGGCAGTTAGATTTAGGTATGTCATTTTAGGCAAAACATTTTTTGAAGGTGCTGATCCTTGGTTTAAGAGTTGGCAAGACATCCTAAAAACAGATCTGGTACGTAGGATAATTGTTGCTGGGGTTTGGAATATTGAATTAGAGTGGGCTTAGTGCTGACGTAGGTTTACCGCATAATGTTTAGAGGGAATATTCAATTATTGTATATTTTGATGAAATGGATAAAGAGTCCTCAGTGCTCAGATGAAACTTCTTGACCTGAACTGGAAATGCACGCATGCAACACATCTCCCAGTGGATTTCTCTCCATTTGTGTGACATTGAATACACGTAATAGATTTAATATTCAATTTGTTCACATTTGAAACATCAAAAGTAGTATTCACTTTTTCCATTCTTCAGCCTCTGGGTTTTACATTCCTGACACATTAGTTCCTTTTGTTGTAACAAAATTGCTTCAAATGGAATTGAAAACATGTTTATCACAGCGGCTTTGTCAGAACATATTACAGAATTGATGTGTTTCCCTTGAGAGTTAGGCTTCACCGCAACAAATTCTTATCAATTCCCAAATCTCATCAATATTTTGACCCAAAATAAAAATGGGATAAGCGGTCACATCCATCCTTTAGAAACTTCTGGAATGGAAATTCAGTTTAGGACCTACTCACCAATCACCGGCTAAAGGTTTTTCATGTATTCCTCACATTTTTTACACTAAATTACTTTTTGAAGTGGAAATGATTTAGCCCATTTGAACAAAAGAGCCCGTGACAAGCCTGTGGAGAAAGAGGAAAAGGTGACTTGTCGGTTAAAACCACTGAGTATAACAGAACTCATATGGCAGGCAAAAACCTGAGAAAAAAATCCAACCAGGAAGTGGGAAATCTGAGGTTGATCGATTTTCAACTCAGCCCCTATTGAAGTTACAGTGGGATATTGGTCATGTTGCACTTCCTAAGGCTTCCATGAGATGTCAACCGTCTTTAGAAACTTGTTTGAGGCTTCTGATATGAAGGGGAGCTGAATGAGAGGGGAATGAGTCAGAGGTCTGCCAGCAGTCACGCACTGGTCACGTGCATTTCACATGAGACTTATCTCCCGTTCCTTTGCTTTTCTGAAGACAAAGGAATTCTCAAGTTGGAATATTATTGAAGACTTGTGTTAAAAACATCCTAAAGATTGATTCCATACATCGTTTGATATGTTTCTATGGACTGTAACAGAACTTTTTGACATTTCGTCTGCTTGTTTACCAAACTTGTTTTCCAAACGCGCTAACAAAAGTAGCTATTTGGACATAAATGATGGACATTATCGAACAAATCAAACATTTATTTTTTTGGAACTGGGATTCATGGGACTGCATTCTGATGAAGATCATCAAAGGTAAGTGAATATTTATAATGTTATTTCTGACTTCTGTTGACTCCAACATGGCGGATATATGTATGTGTTTGTCTGAGCGCCGTACTCAGGTTATTGCATGGTTTGCTTTTTCCGTAAAGCTTTTTTGAAATCTGACATCAGTTGCCTTAAGGAGAAGTGTATCTAAAGTTCCATGCATAACACTTGTATTTTCATCAACATTTATAATGAGTATTTCTGTAAATTGATGTGGCTCTCTGCAAAATCACCGGATATTTTTGGATCTACTGAACATAATGCGCCAATGTATACTGAGATTTTTTGATATAAATATGAACTTTATCAAACAAAACATAAATGTATTGTGTAACATGAAGTCCTATGAGTGTCATCTGATGAAGATCATCAAAGGTTAGTGATTAATTTTATCTCTATTTCTGATTTTTGTGACTCCTCTCTTTGGCTGGAAAAATGGCTGTTTTTCTGTGGCTTGGCTCTGACCTAACATAATCGTTTGTGGTGCTTTTGCTGTAAAGCCTATTTGAAGTCGGACACTGTGGTGGGATTAACGACAAGATTAGAAGGAGAAGGGGGAGCTAGGGGAGCTAGTAGTGCACTACCCCATTAGGGGAGCTAGTAGTGCACTACCCCATTAGGGGAGCTAGCCCACCTCCAGGGCCCATAGAGCTCCGGTCAACAGTAGTGCACTACCCCATAGGGCCCTGGTAAAAATTAGTGCACTACCCCATAGGGCCCTAGTAAAAGGTAGTGCACTACCCTATAGGGCCCTAATAAAAAGTAGTGCACTACCCCATAGGGCCCTGGTAAAAAGTAATGCACTACCCCATAGGGACCTGGTAAAAAGTAATGCACTACCCCATAGGGCCCTGGTAAAAGGTAGTGCACTACCCCATAGGGCCCTGGTAAAAAGTAGTGCACTACCCCATAGGGCCCTGATAAAAAGTAGTGCACTACCCCATAGGGCCCTGGTAAAAAGTAGTGCACTAAATAGGCAATATGGTTCCATTTGGGACGCAAGTGGTATACACACTGAACACAGTAATTAGATTTTCCCTGACTGGAGTTGATTCACGTCAGGTCCGTCTGGTAGCGTCTGTATGTCAGGCAGTCTGAAGTATCGTAGCTCCTCTCACCAAAAACAAAACAGAGGGAAGTGGATCCTTTTATTCCCACGTTAGCTCCATACCGAAGCATCAGCTGAATACATGTTTTCACTAACGGCAGGTGCGATGTTTAACTTTCATGCCGTGTAGATTTACATCATGGTAAACAAGTAGTTTAATTTGCTCCACTTGTATCGTTTAAAACAAACTTGTGTGCTTATTTAAAGATATATATATATAATGTTGGGTTGGAACAGCTGAGATGGTGATAATGTCATGTTGGAAAAGATGAGATGGTGATAATGTCAGGTTGGAACAGCTGAGATGGTGATTCTTAGATCAGAACAGCTGAGATGGTGATATTTAAACAGCTGAGATGATCTGTCCTGTTGGAACTTTGGTTTGGTACCAGAGTTGGGTGGAATACATATATAATACATACATGAAATGACTTTCAAATACTTTGCTGTGATTTTTTGCCCGGTGAGGCCTACAACTGAACCAATGGAAAAGTCAGAAAATCAAAGCTAACTCTGAACTAAATGATAGCACTTCTCAAATACATGTACAGTATAACTGTTTGAACAGAGCTTATGTGATTTGACTCCGGAACAGGCCCGGATGGTACAATGTTATGTTAGAACGTGGATGAGTCAGTCAATGTCATGTTGGAGCATCAGCGGGGATGTGACATTTGTCATGTTTGACACTACAATGGTATAATCCACTTCAACAAGTAGATGGTGATTTCATTCCTGGGATAAGTTCTTTCCTCTTCTGGAACAGCTTCAGGATAGTCATGTTTAACAGATGAAGATGTACATTCCTCTCAAAGATTCTTGTCTCTTTGGAACAGCTGAGATTGACAGAACTGAGATGTGATAATGTCATTGAACTTGAGATGTTCTCATCTTGCTGTTCTCAGCTGTTTAATGTCATCGTCTGAACAGGAGAACTGCAAATGTCATCAGTTGGAACTCTGAGATGGTCAGACTGTCCATTCTTTTATTGAGATGTGATAATGTATTTGGAACAAAACACTTGAAGCTATTTTCTTGTTGTTGAACAACTGAGATGGTGAACTATTTTTGTCATGTTGGAACAGATGAGATTCATCTGTGTTGGAACAGATGAGATGGTGACCATGTCATCAACGGTACTGAACAGATGGCTTTGGTCTTTGTCATGTTGGAACAGATGAGATGCTGATTGCTGTTGCTCAGCTGAGATTCCAGGCAGGGTCAGGTCGGAACAGCTGAGATGCAAACAGTTGGAACAAACAGATGGTGATAATCAAACAGTCAGATGGTGAGACAATCTGTGGAACTTAGTCTCATAATGTCTGTGGGCTGAGATGGTGACAATGTTGGTTTGGATAACCTGGCTGGTCTTGATAGCTTGCTAAATGACCTAGAAGCTAGGCCTGTCATCTGGCCAATAAACGTTGAGCAACTTCTCAAATGGAGCAAAATAGAGTCTTGTTATTGTTCCTTTATACTTGATCTGACAAATGATCTTCCTACAATTTAAAAATGTGATAAATGTATCATATTTTACAATGGCACTTTATGACAATGCATGCCACTACAACTGTTGGAGATAATGTTATTTAATGACCAAAACATTTTGACAATGCATGCAATCCAACTTTATATGTAAATAATGTCCTTTACACTTGTTGTAAGAGCTAAGATGGTGATAATGTTAGGTTGGAACAGCTGAGATGGTGATAATGCAGGTTGGAACAGATGAGATTGATAATGTCATGTTGGAACAGCTGAGATGGTGATAATGTCATGTTGGAACATTTGAGATGGTGATAATGTCATCTTGGAACAGCTGAGATGGTGATAATGTCATTTGTTGGAACAGCTGAGATGGTGATAACCATTTGTTGGAACAGATGAGATGGTGATAATGTCATGTTGGAACAGCTGAGATGGTGATAATGTCATGTTGGAACAGATGAGATGGTGATAATGTCATGTGACCAATAACAGCTAAGATGGTGATAATGTCAGGTTGGAACAGCTGAGATGGTGATAATGTCAGGTTGGAACAGATGAGATGGTGATAATGTCATGTTGGAACAGCTGAGATGGTGATAATGTCATCTGCTAACCATTTGTTGGAACAGCTGAGATGGTGATAATGTCATGTTGGAACAGCTGAGATGGTGATAATGTCATGTTGGAACCATGAGATGGTGATAATGTCATCTTGGAACAGCTGAGATGGTGATAATGTCATGTTGGAACAGCTGAGATGGTGATAATGTAATGTTGGAACAGCTGAGATGGTGATAATGTCATGTTGGAACAGATGAGATGGTGATAATGTCATGTTGGAACAGCTGAGATGGTGATAATGTCATCTTGGAACAGATGAGATGGTGATAATGTCATGTTGGAACAGCTGAGATGGTGATAATGTCATGTTGGAACAGCTGAGATGGTGATAATAACATCTGCTGGAACAGCTGAGATGGTGATAATGTCATGTTGGAACAGCTGAGATGGTGATAATGTCATGTTGGAACAGATGAGATGGTGATAATGTCATGTTGGAACAGCTGAGATGGTGATAATGTCATGTTGGAACAGCTGAGATGGTGATAATGTAATGTTGGAACAGCTGAGATGGTGATAATGTCATGTTGGAACAGCTGAGATGGTGATAATGTAATGTTGGAACAGCTGAGATGTGACCAATGTCATGTTGGAACAGCTGAGATGGTGATAATGTCATGTTGGAACAGATGAGATGGTGATAATGTCATGTTGGAACAGCTGAGATGGTGATAATGTCATGTTGGAACAGCTGAGATGGTGATAATGTCATGTTGGAACAGATGAGATGGTGATAATGTCATGTTGGAACAGCTGAGATGGTGATAATGTCATGTTGGAACAGCTGAGATGGTGATAATGTCATGTTGGAACAGCTGAGATGGTGATAATGTCATGTTGGAACAGCTGAGATGGTGATAATGTCATGTTGGAACAGCTGAGATGTGATAATGTCATCTTGGAACAGCATGAGATGGTGATAATGTACATGTTGGAACAGCTGAGATGGTGATAATGTCATGTTGGAACAGATGAGATGGTGATAATGTCATGTTGGAACATGTGTATAACATCTGCTGAGATGGTGATAATGTCATGTTGGAACAGCTGAGATGGTGATAATGTCATGTTGGAACAGCTGAGATGGTGATAATGTCATGTTGGAACAGATGAGATGGTGATAATGTCATGTTGGAACAGATGAGATGGTGATAATGTCATGTTGGAACAGCTGAGATGGTGATAATGTCATGTTGGAACAGCTGAGATGGTGATAATGTCATGTTGGAACAGCTGAGATGGTGATAATGTAATGTTGGAACAGCTGAGATGGTGACCAATGTCATGTTGGAACAGCTGAGATGGTGATAATGTCATGTTGGAACAGCTGAGATGGTGATAATGTCATGTTGGAACAGCTGAGATGGTGATAATGTCATGTTGGAACAGCTGAGATGGTGATAATGTCATGTTGGAACAGCTGAGATGGTGATAATAACATGTTGGAACAGCTGAGATGGTGATAATGTCAGGTTGGAACAGCTGAGATGGTGATAATGTCATGTTGGAACAGATGAGATGGTGATAATGTCATGTTGGAACAGCTGAGATGGTGATAATGTCATGTTGGAACAGCTGAGATGGTGATAATGTCATGTTGGAACAGCTGAGATGGTGATAATGTCATGTTGGAACAGCTGAGATGGTGATAATGTCATGTTGGAACAGCTGAGATGGTGATAATGTCATGTTGGAACAGATGAGATGGTGATAATGTCATGTTGGAACAGCTGAGATGGTGATAATGTCATGTTGGAACAGCTGAGATGGTGATAATGTCATGTTGGAACAGATGAGATGGTGATAATGTCATGTTGGAACAGCTGAGATGGTGATAATGTCATGTTGGAACAGATGAGATGGTGATAATGTCATGTTGGAACAGCTGAGATGGTGATAATGTTGGGTTGGAACAGCTGAGATGGTGATAATGTCATGTTGGAACAGATGAGATGGTGATAATGTCATGTTGGAACAGCTGAGATGGTGATAATGTCATGTTGGAACAGCTGAGATGGTGATAATGTCGGGTTGGAACAGCTGAGATGGTGATAATGTCATGTTGGAACAGATGAGATGGTGATAATGTCATGTTGGAACAGCTGAGATGGTGATAATGTCATGTTGGAACAGCTGAGATGGTGATAATGTCATGTTGGAACAGATGGGATGGTGATAATGTCATGTTGGAACGGCTGAGATGGTGATAATGTCATGTTGGAACAGCTGAGATGGTGATAATGTCATGTTGGAACAGCTGAGATGGTGATAATGTCATGTTGGAACAGATGAGATGGTGATAATGTCATGTTGGAACAGATGAGATGGTGATAATGTCATGTTGGAACAGATTAGATGGTGATAATGTCATGTTGGAACAGCTGAGATGGTGATAATGTTGGTTTGGATAATGCCGTGGATGGTCTTGATGTTTGAAATGACCTAACAAGCTGCCTGTCATAAACTACAGGCCAATAAATAAAGCAACCGCTCAAATCAAATGTGGTGTTCAACAGGGATAGAGTCTTGGACCTCTAATATTTCCAGTTTATACTAATGATCTGACAAATGTATCAAACTACAATTTAAAAATTGGATGTAATAAATGTATCACTAGTCACTTTAAGCAATGGCACTTTATATAATGTTTACATACCCTACATTACTCATCTCAAATGTATATACTGTATTCTACACCATGTACTGCATTTTGCCTATGCCGCACGGCCATCGCTCATCCATATATTTATATGTACATATTCTTATTAATTCCTTTACACTTGTGTGTATAAGGTAGATGTTGTGAAATTGTTAGGTTATATTACTTATTAGATATTACTGCACGGTCGGAACTAGAAGCACAAGCATTTTGCTACACTTGCATTAACATCTGCTAACCATTTGTATGTGACCAATAACATCTGCTAACCATTTGTATGTGACCAATAACATCTGCTAACCATGTGTATGTGACCAATAACATCTGCTAACCATTTGTATGTGACCAATAACATCTGCTAACCATTTGTATGTGACCAATAACATCTGCTAACCATGTGTATGTGACCAATAACATCTGCTAACCATGTGTATGTGACCAATAACATCTGCTAACCATTTGTATGTGACCAATAACATCTGCTAACCATGTGTATGTGACCAATAACATCTGCTAACCATGTGTATGTGACCAATAACATCTGCTAACCATTTGTATGTGACCGATAACATCTGCTAACCATTTGTATGTGACCGATAACATCTGCTAACCATTTGTATGTGACCAATAACATCTGCTAACCAGGTGTATGTGACCAATAACATCTGCTAACCATTTGTGTGACCAATAACATCTGCTAACCATGTGTATGTGACCAATAACATCTGCTAACCATGTGTATGTGACCAATAACATCTGCTAACCATGTGTATGTGACCAATAACATCTGCTAACCATTTGTATGTGACCAATAACATCTGCTAACCATGTGTATGTGACCAATAACATCTGCTAACCATGTGTATGTGACCAATAACATCTGCTAACCATTTGTATGTGACCAATAACATCTGCTAACCATGTGTATGTGACCAATAACATCTGCTAACCATGTGTATGTGACCAATAACATCTGCTAACCATTTGTATGTGACCAATAACATCTGCTAACCATGTGTATGTGACCAATAACATCTGCTAACCATGTGTATGTGACCAATAACATCTGCTAACCATGTGTATGTGACCAATAACATCTGCTAACCATTTTTATGTGACCAATCAAATTTGATTTGATTGATGTGTTGTTCTCTTCCACTGTTTCTACTTCAGACTGGTGGCGACTCTGATGAATACATGTTTACCAACAGTGAACACTGTTATATTATCTTCCACAGCTGATGGACAGTTGTATCAGTGGGTAGCCTAGTGGTTAGAGCGTTGGAGTAGTAACCGAAAGGTTGCAAGTTCAAATCCCCGAGCTGAAAAGGTACAAATCTGTCGTTCTGCCCCTGAACAGGCAGTTAACCCACTGTTCCTAGGCCGTCATTGAAAATAAGAATTTGTTCTTAACTGACTTGCCTAGTAAAATTTAAAAAAAATATATATATATATAAGCAGAGTTCGGCATTCTTCCACAGCTGATGGACAGGAAGTTTGGCATTTTCCATTTCATAAGGATCTTCATTAGCTGTTGAAAAAGCAGTAGCTACTCTTCCTGGGGTTCCACACAGAACACGAAACATGACATAATACAGAACATTAATAGACAAGAACAGATCAAGAACAACCTTTTTTAAAGATTCATGTAAAGTAAAGTTGATGTTCATGTAAAGTTTATAGTGTCTTAGGTGTGTCTACAGTGTTAGGATGAGCAGTTCTGTACATTTGTGCTTATGTGTTCTCTTCTGTTGTCTTCCGCAGCTGATAGGTGGAGAGTTGAGGTTCATGTACCTCTGTGGCAACACGCTCCCAGGTTCCCTGCGTGTCCACACAGCCCCAGTGGTGTCAGACGGGCGGTGGCACCACGTCCTTCTGGAGGTCAACAGCACCGTCCTCAGACTCACCCTGGACCACGTTTACTCAGCCCAGGTTGTCCTCTCTGAACCCTGCCATCTGATGCAGCCCCATGGGACTCTGATCCTCGCTGGCTCCCCTGGTCCTGGTTCTTCTCCCACCACCACCGCTACAGAGACCCAGGCCAGGGCCCAGACACATGGCTTGGTGGGCTGCCTGGAGGGTATGGAGCTGAATGGAGAGCCTATCAGAACAGAGGAGGATAAGGAGTGGAATGGGCCTGGGAGGAGGAGGGTGTTTGGGGTCTACCAGTGCTGTGTCAACCAGGTCAGGATGAACAGCTGTGACAGTAACCCCTGTCTGAATGGAGGAATCTGTGAGGAGGAATCAAATGGAGGTCAGTTTCTTAACCTTGGCATACTGTATCACTCCCCAATAGTGTCAACCTCTACAAACAACACAAATAGCATACTGTACGCCTCTACCCACAACATTCAAGGTAGCAACAAAGCCTACAGGTTTAGAGAAAACATCCCTGTTGTTTATGGATATTGGTTCTGAGATGGAACTATACTTACGGCATATTGTCTAGTATCCCTTCAACAACATCTGATTAGTCCATCTGTGAGGGTGGACATTCAATCACCACTATGAAAATAGATTGTTGAACAAACTAGTGTTTGAACAGATTGGAGGAGTCATCTAGTTTATAAAATAGAATCATAATTGTTCTACAAGGAAGTTGAAACCAGAGTAGTGAGGTGCAAACTGAATAACCAGACAACTGGATGGAACCAAACTGTCTACCCTGTATTCCACTTTTTGAAATAGTTGTTATCCTATTCTTCCTTAGAATCCCTCTGATGTTCCTGAGGGAGTACGAGAACTCTCATGGTGTTCTAGAACTTTGGCCATATTCAATAGGCTGATCTCTCTTCCTGTTTATATGTTGGTTTCCCCTCCAGGGTTCCACTGCAGCTGTCCAGAGTCCTTCCATGGCCCTCGCTGTGAGCTGGACAGCAACCCCTGTGCCTCCCAGCCCTGTGCCCACGGTGGGGTGTGTGTGCCAAAGAGTCAAGGTTACATCTGCAACTGCCAACTCAATATGGCTGGAAACAGGTATATCTATCTCTCACATAGCTATCCCTCCCATCCCTGCAGCCTTGGTATAAACACAATGTTAGTTTCCCCCCCACACTTTGCTCTTCATTTACAATAGAATTAGTGTTCACATGTCTAGGACAACAAGGCCCATACACTATTATGCTTCTAATAGCACATTTTATTAAATGCCAAATAGTGTTCACATTTCTCTCCTCTTTAAGACCTTTCTACCTACCAAGTAGTACAGTTGTTCTGATTCTTTTTGGTTAGTCATGGAAAATGTTACCCATGGTATGCTCCCCTAGTTTCATTGGCTCGGGGGATGATTAAGCCTAATTCTGTTGTTTGTCCTCTTTCCTTCCTTGGAAAAGGAACTAAAAGCAAAATGCCTCATTTTTGTTCTCTGCAAGTTAATGGACAATAAAGTATTCTTCTTCTTTAGGTGTCAGAGCCTAATCGACAGATGCTCTCCCAACCCGTGTCAAGGAGGGTATGACTGTACCTTCTCTGGGGGCTCCATCCACTGCAACGCTCTGCCCCAGGTATTGTACCAAGCTAAACTACAGTACCCATAATGCTCTGTGTAACATATCTGATTTTAGTAGGTGAAGTAGGGTGAAGTTGCCCTCGACCAGTGGTCCGGCCCTGACTAAATCTAACCAAAAGGTGTCCCATATCTTCTCATCAATACAGCTGTCTGCCGGGCTGGGCTACATCGAGATCGTGGAGATCTGCGCCAGCCTGACAGGGGTTTTCTTCCTGGTCGGTGTTTTTATCTGTGTCCGCAAACGCTATGTCCAACAGAAGAAGAAGAAGCCTCTCTGTGTTCAGGACTCCAACGGTTACTTCCAACCCAGTCTGGCCAAATCCACGATGGCCAACACTCCAGAGGTCAGCCAAATAGAGATGAGCACGCTGATAGGTTCTGGTAACGACCTGGATAACAGTCCCTTCAGATCTCTGAAGCCTCGCAGCCAGATGGACCTAGGGCTGGGGTCCCAGGTAAGCCTAAGGGCCGGGAAGCAGAAGCCACAGGGGCCCGTGGTGTGTAGTGTGGCCCCCAACCTCCCCCCTACACCTTCATCCATCTCTGACAATGAGTCCATCAGGAAACACCACTGGGATCAGGACTATGAAGGTGAGTTCAATTAATAATTAGAGTAGATGATAGCTGTCTGAGTTTTTAATTTATTGATGACTGTGGTAGTAGCTTACCCGACATGCCGTGCCAGTCTTCACTTTATCCAAATAAATAAGGGACAGCATTTAATTGACTTGACAGATGAGACACCCAAAAGGACAAGTGTCTGAAGGTGAATGATCTGGAGATGAGGACATAACAAAGCATTATTCATATTATAATTCTTCTCACTTTGTCCTTTAGATCAAAACAATGGCGGTTACTCATCCATACATGAATGTCATCCACTATCAGTTTTTATACATACAGAACATGTGGCGTTGAGCAATAGTTTGGTCAGGCAGGCATTTCCTGCAGAGGATAAGTTACTAAGGGGTTGAATTTGAATAGGTTTTTCCATCACTCAGCGGTTAGAATACCTTACCTACTGTATAACGTGTTTAAGGACTTTTATAACGAAAAGGACACTTTTAACATTGGTGTGAAAATCATCTGAAAACAAAGGTGTTTTTACTGAAGGACTATGGGTAATGATAATGTATTATTCTCTTCTCCCTGCCGTTCAGTCTACCCTGCTGATCCTGACTACTACGGTCGACCCAACCCTGCGGTCCAAGAGTACCCCCAGGTCCAGGAGTTTCCCCAGTTCGACATTGTGGAGGACACCTACGGCTCTGTGACCACATCAATAGACTCACGTAGAAACTCTCGCTACAGCGGATTCCCGTTTCCCCTGGAGCGCTCTGACCGCCGCGCTCCCTTACCCCCCTGTTATAGTAACCAGAACCTGGATGACTTCCTGGGGCCTGACGGTCTTCCCTTACCCAGCTCTCAGTGCCCCAACGAATACACTGCCATGAGTTACTATCCCACGCAACATGCACAAAGCGTGGACAATGTGTCGTCAGGCTACCGGCGCCTCAGCATGCGCCTCAGCGTTGCCATGCCGTCCTACGCTGAGTGTAACTCTCCTCCTCCTCCCCCTGCAACACAACAGGCTGGGCACGCAGGACGGAACTCTCGCTGCTACAACGGGTCTGACATGGTGGGGAGCGACTACGGAAGCTGTGAGGAGGTCATGTTCTAGAATGTTTTAGAGTGTTCTAGTCTAGAACCCAGTGAAACTAAGTGAGAGTTGCAGATACAGTGCTCTCTAACAGAGGCCTCTTTAAGGGAGAAACTGCAACGTTCTATGAAAGATTTGAGTCTTGAACATTCTATGACGTGAATTAATTACGTTCTCTCCAGTCAATTCTTAAAATGTCTCCATAGAATGTGATTCTAAGTGGACTTGACATTCGGTAGAGTAAATGAAAGAGTCCCTCACGTGTTCTTCCTCAGGGTTAAACAGTATTATGGGATGTTTATCTGAAACTATCACAACAAGGTCTCGCAAACAAAGATGTGTTGTACTAAACTCTGCAGCAATAGCAAAGGCTCACTCATCTAGACCCCTCTCTGAGGGAGAGAGACTGGCTTTGTATAAAACCCAATTCCTATCAAGAATGAATATGTCAACATGTCGTGCAGAAAATAGCTAAATTTCGTACAATAATAACCATATAACCAAAAAGATGTTGCATACAGTAATATGTATGATCTCACCATTCAGTACAGTATGTATGTAGTCATATGGATTGCGTCTGAAATGGCACCCTGTTCCCTATAGGCCCTGGTCAAAAGGAGGGCACTACAATAGGGAATAGGGTACGATTTGAGACGTAGACACAAGTGACAAAATAATGAAGGGGACTGGATCCTAACAGTAAGAAGAAATCCATATTTAAATGAATAAATGGATCCTAAATATACATAAATATGACGTGTGTTTGTCATAAAACAGATTGTCTATTCAATAGAACTTTTATCACTGATGTGGCCAATTGTGTAAATAGTGTGGAAGTACACCCCCCAAAAGAAGGTTTTTATCAGAGTTGTAAAGGCTGGTGGTATTCTTTTGTAATAAGTACTTTGATGCCCCCCCCCCCCCCAGGTTGGTGGGTATTCTCATGTAATAAGTACTTTGACGCCCCCCCCCCAGGTTGGTGGTATTCTTTTGTAATAAGTATTTTGAGTCCGAACACGTCAATGTGGTATCTAATCTGGAAAACCAGGGAATTATGGGAAAATTACTGAATTCAAAGTTATCGTGATGCCCCAATGTTTTTCTACGTGCTGTGTATGCATGTGCGAGTCCAATGAGTTCACATGAATGTGTTTTTGTGTGTATTATTTTTGTATCAATGTGAGGTGTATGAACCCCATGTTTTGAAGTTGTTTCTCTGTGAGAGATTTTAAGTCGTATTGCCAATTTGTTTTCAGCACTGGAAAGACGCCATGAATAAAATATGATCTTATATTATTAACAAAATATATGTTGTATGTGTAATGCACTGAGGCTGCTGGATTGACGTCTATAACGGCTATAACATATAAATGCAATACCAGCGGTGACCACAAGGAGACACAATTTGATCACATTGGTAGAATTAAACTCCCTTGCCATTTAAATATATAAAAATAACTTTACACATGCCTCATTTTATAAAACAATTTCTCTTTGTGAAGACCAGATATTTTTCCAACATTTAGCATACTCAGGGTAACAGCTCCATGGTAGTGTCACATGTTCTGTACAAGGGACGGGACGGGGTGGGGGGGGGGACTCATAAGTTCTCATACTTCTCATCAGACATGTCTATGGATCCTGGCTACTAAGCTAATGGATGTACATCATGAGAAAAGGGTCAGAGAGAGAAAGATGAACAAAGATTATTGAGAGAGAGAGAGATGTGCACTACCCGGGGAGTGAATGAGTTGTGAGTCAGCTACAACTGAAGCAGTAGAAGATCCATCTCATCACCAGCCTTGTCAGTTGCACCAACCAGATCAGATGAATGCTCTTATGACATTCTGATGAGGAGTATTCATTTCCTATCTAAGGGCTGTAGGATTTCCTTAGTGAGCATGCATAGACAAGGGTGTCCCCATGATTAAGGCAAGGTCATTCAGAATCAAGACATCACTCCATTTCACCTTCTGTCTACTGCAGACAAACACAGATGGTATGTTCATTACGCATTACAGAATCAAACAACACATACCAGCCTGGTCTCAAGAACGAGACGTAACATAGTAAAGTAACAACCAAATTAGTATGATATGTTACAACTGGTATGGTTATATAAAATCAGAAGGTTACTTAAGGTATAAAATGAAAGTAGGGTGGTTGGAAAGGGGTTTGGCGTATATAACGTAAACGTCAGGCTACCCAAAGGTTTCGTGTTGGAATCTTATCACGGACAACTTGAGCACGGTAGCTAATTATCCACTTTGCAACTAATTACTACTTAGCATGCTAGCTAACCATTCCCTTAACCCTTTAACCTAACTCCTAACCCTTAGCCTAGCTAACGTTAGCCACCTAGCTAATGTTGGCTATAACAAATTGGAATTCATAACATGTATGTTAAGCAAATTCATAACATATCGTACAAATTGTAATTAGTAACATATCATACGAAATAGATGGGCATCCACAAAGGAATACATACCATAGGAAACATAACATATCATACGAAATCAGGGCGGCAGGTAGCCCAGTGGTTAGAGCATTGGGCCAGTAACAGAAAGGCTGCGAGAGCGAATCCCTGAGCTAAAAATGGTACAAATCTGTCATTCTGCCCCTGAACAAGGCAGTTAACCCACTGTTCCGAGGCCGTCATTGTAAATAAGAATTTGTTCTTCACTGACATGCCTAGTTTAAAAAAAAATGGAGTGTCCAGGATTGACATTTACCATGTTACGTCTACCCCTGAGTTTTAGTTTAGTTTAGTTTATTTTTACAGGGACAGTGCACATTAATCAACGTTTCAGTAAAAGTGCCGGTTTTAGCCAGCCGGCTAATTTTCAACCGCAGTCCCTGGGCAGGTTATAGTGATAACAGAGAGAGTCTAGGTTGCACATACAGAACTAAATAACCAACGGCCCTCTTTATCTCATACACACGTGTGATAAATCCCAATGACCTACTGTACAGTCTGTCCATAGTGATAACAGAGAGAGGTATCTCTACTGTCCAGTCTGTCCATAGTGATTACAGAGAGAGGTATCTCTACTGTCCAGTCTGTCCATAGTGATAACAGAGAGAGGTATCTCTACTGTCCAGTCTGTCCATAGTGATTACAGAGAGAGGTATCTCTACTGTCCAGTCTGTCCATAGTGATTACAGCGAGCGGTATCTCTACTGTCCAGTCTGTCCAAAGTGATTACAGCGAGAGGTATCTCTACTGTCCAGTCTGTCCAAGTGATTACAGCGAGAGGTATCTCTACTGTCCAGTCTGTCCATAGTGATTACAGCGAGCGGTATCTCTACTGTCCAGTCTGTCCAAAGTGATTACAGCGAGAGGCATCTCTACTGTCCAGTCTGTCCATAGTGATTACAGCGAGAGGCATCTCTACTGTCCAGTCTGTCCATAGTGATTACAGCGAGAGGTATCGCTACTGTCCAAATAAAACCACCTGCGGGCCACCAGTTGGGGAACCCTGGTGGGAAGCCTGGTGTAGCTCCTATAGAGAAGTTAAAGACGTCACCCCAAACCACTCTCTCCATGGCACTCAACAGCTCAGTAAAAACAGGACAATTAAACAGAAAGCATACAAGGAAGTCCAAACAACTTAAGCGGAGAGCATTTCAGATAGCGGAGAGCATTTCAGATAGCGGAGAGCATTTCAGATAGCGGAGAGCATTTCAGATAGCGGAGAGCATTTCAGATAGCGGAGAGCATTTCAGATAGCGGAGAGCATTTCAGATAGCGGAGAGCATTTCAGATAGTGGAGAGCATTTCAGATAGGGAGAGCATTTCAGATAGTGAGAGCATTTCAGATAGTGAGAGCATTTCAGATAGTGAGAGCATTTCAGATAGTGAGAGCATTTCAAATAGTGAGAGCATTTCAAATAGTGAGAGCATTTCAGATAGTGAGAGCATTTCAGATAGTGAGAGCATTTCAGATAGTGGAGAGCATTTCAGATAGTGAGGAAATATGCTCATCTTTTATTATATACGCATTCGTTTTTATTTTTGCTGAAATTACAGTACATTCAGTGACTCAAAATGTACAACATTACTCTGGCTTAACATACATCTGTAAAAACCCCAAGACAAGCTGTGATGATAGTTGAGGTATTCATGATATGCAAATACTTATTTCCATTAAAAGACATTAAAAAATAAGAAGATAATAAACATGTACCTTTATTTAACTAGGCAAAGTCAGTTAAGAACAAATTCTTATTTACAATGACGGCCACCGGGGAACAGTTTGTTAACTGCCTGTTCAGGGGCAGAATGACAGATTTTTACCTTGTCAGCTCGGGGATTCAATCCAGCAACCTTTCGGTTACTGGCCCAACACTCTAACCACTAGGCTACCTGCCGCCCCAACTACTGACATACTTTGGCAAATAGTACTCTTTTTTTTTTTTACTCCCGCTTTGGGCTGGATGTGTCAATGTGTAGTTCATACATGCATCATCAATGAGCAGAATTACTGTTTTATCTCTGTTCAAAATAAAATCCCTAGCTTGAAAGCGGATGTTTTCTGGAACCTATGCAGCGCCGTTTTCCCTACATTTACCCCCACGTGGGCCAGCCCCCGTAGCAATTAAGAGTTTCAGGACCTCGCCATTTGAGTGACAACTATCAAGACACACACACAGTAGAGTGAGGGAGCGAGAGCTATGATGTGGTGGGACATACACCGTAGTACACCACTTTCAGGGGCCTACTTCTGTCCAGAACTACTGGCTAACAAGTACCGGAGAGGATCTTTCAGTTCTATGATGGGTAACCTCCAGGTCATCCCCTTGTAGCTAATGTCCACAGAGACAGCAGACTAGTGAAGGACACTGCCTACATCCCAAATGCCACCCAATTCCCTATTATAGTGCGCTACATTTGACAAGGGCCAATAGGACTCTGCTCAACAGTAGTGCACTATGAAGGGAATAGGCTGCAATTTGGGATGTAACCTATATGATGAGTACAATTTTTAAGGCGATGTAAAACATCAGAATTCCCGTCAACACCACAACAAGCAACAAAAATGCTTACGTATAATTTCCATTTAGGTTGTAATGAAATAAAATGATTAAAACAATAAAAATGACATGTTCATGAATACTATATTTTATTTAAAATAAAGTGCAAACTCAACAATAGTTCAAACCTGCCATTATTCAAAGCTGGTATAATTTCCAGAATTGTGAACTTTTTTCCCCATTTAGACTGTAATGAAATAAAAACATTTTATTTTTACACGTTCAAGATCACGAAAAAAAATACCCCGTATAAAATGTTCAGCAGTATTCTCTCAGGGGAAATTCAGAATACTATATTTCAGCAACAATAAAGTGCAAACTCAACAATAGTTCCAACCTGCCATTATTCAAAGGCTAGTCGAAGAGACCGACTATCAGTTAAGTTCTCCCAATGCCATGTGACATCACCATGATATCCAACCCAGTCTAAACTGGGCCCACCTCAGTCCAACCCAGTCTAAACTGGGCCCACCTCAGTCCAACCCAGTCTAAACTGGGCCCACCTCAGTCCAACCCAGTCTAAACTGGGCCCACCTCAGTCCAACCCAGTCTAATCTGGGCCCACCTCAGTCCAACCCAGTCTAAACTGGGCCCACCTCAGTCCAACCCAGTCTAAACTGGGCCCACCTCAGTCCAACCCAGTCTAAACTGGGCCCACCTCAGTCCAACCCAGTCTAAACTGGGCCCACCTCAGTCCAACCCAGTCTAAACTGGGCCCACCTCAGTCCAACCCAGTCTAAACTGGGCCCACCTCAGTCCAACCCAGTCTAAACTGGGCCCACCTCAGTCCAACCCAGTCTAATCTGGGCCCACCTCAGTCCAACCCAGTCTAATCTGGGCCCACTCAGTCTAAAAACACAAACTGTTGGTACAAGCGAGACAAGTGATAAAACAAATGAAATAGCCGTTGTAATAACTGGAAGATTAGTAACATGAATAAATCCAGTGCCCAACCTGAGACAAATGTAAGACATTAAAATGCCAACATAAATAACATCAACTGAGAAATAACAAAATGGTATTAGCTCTACAATAACACACATTGTTTTGTATTTTCTCTTTACAGTCCCTTCATCAGTATTACAGTAGGTGATCTCGTCAGCTTGCCTTAAAAATGGAAATGAAGCTTTACCTTTAAGAAAAGGAAAAAAAAAGTGAACTTTCAACTATTACATCTTGTCTCTAAAATGTAGTCAATCAGTAAACGGTATTCAACGGTCATCGTCATAGCAACATGTACAGCAGTAATGACGATGGTGATCAACAGACTACATACATTGTGTTCTGATCGTCTTATTAAACACGGTCAGTCATTTACCATTTCTATTGGAAATAGTCTAGTCACGCTGTGGTTAAAAACATACATCTTCCTCTTTGTAAGGTCTGTAGAATGAAGATATCATTCAAAATGGCACTTAACTGTTATTTTAATGATATTATTAACTCGGGTGGTTCGAGCTCCGAATGCTGATTGGTTGAAAGCCGTGGTATATCAGACCATATATAACGGCTATGACAAAACATGTATTTTTACTGCTCTAATTACATTAGTAACCAGTTTATAATAATTAATTTGATCACTTAAAACAACTTTAACCACTCCCAGGATGTTTTAACAGTAGTAATAAAATGTTACGAGAATGCGATTGCTCAATATTCAATGATTTGGTTAAATTATTCAACATAAAATAATAAAACATGTAAGATAGAAGGTGCGCTTGCGGCATAGCAGAGTTTAAAATATAAAAAGTATGTAATAAAATTAAGAAGTTAAAAACATCGAAGCTCATGAGGCACAGAGAGAATGACGCTCGTGTCAGAAGAACAACTTCTCTACTTGTCTATACAGCTACTGTAGAAAATAGTTGATTTAACACTTATATTCCATTAAATAATTGTTCCACAGCGACCAATAACCACAACAGTAAGCAGACTCACAATATCAATAAATGTGTAATCAATGGACAATGGAGCAAGTGAGAAAAACAAAACATGGCTGTAGCCAGGGTGAGGACTTCTGGGTTTGATTGTTTGACAGCAGTGGAGGCTGGTGTCACCTTAAATCGGAGGAAGGTAGCATCCATTCTAGAACAAACCTTTCCTCAGATTTCTCCACCCACCAGCCTCCACTGTTTGCCAGACCAACCACTGTCAAGATATCCTCCTCTTCCTCACTAAATCTCTCACTGGACCTGGAAGAAGGTCACATCCAGATTGTCATGTCTGCCGTTGCGTTTGATGATCTCTGTGATGGATATATAGGTGCCGGTGATGAAGCCGATGAAGCCGATGACAGAGATCAGGGTGTTCTTGACGATGACCCAGGGAGACAGACCTTCGTTGTGGTAGGTGAGGATCTGGAGGAGTGGAGGGAAGATGAGAGCCAGGAAACTGCTGCTGATGGACCCCACTAAAGAGATGACCAGGTCCAGCTGGGGGATCAATATGGCCAGGACACCTGGGGAGAGAGGTTGGAATAATAGTCTGTGAAAATGAGAATGCCCCTTTTAGTGTAAAAGCTGTTTGAAAAGACCACCTGGAATTTCAGTCCGTTTTGGTTGGATGGAGTTTTGGGCTTCCATGGTGACGTCACCATTCAGTGAATTAGTTAGACGAATGAGAAAGAGTTCCAAATCTCTCTGCCAATAACAGCTCATTTTTTGTTTTCCCCTCCCTCTTTAAACCACTCCCAGACAGTCCTAGCAAGATTCTTGCTTGAGAAATTGCTCTTTGCTAATAAGCTCTTTTTTGTTTATTTTTGACCATTTTAATTTAAACAAATCACAGTAAGGTACTTAATTATTACCCACAAATGATTTGATGTTGAGATAAAACTGCTGCAATGGACATTTAAAGTCTGTTGTATAAGAAGGGACTTGAGGGCCTCCTGGGTGGCGCAGTGGCGCTGTACTGCAGAGCCAGCTGTGCCACTAGAGACTCTGGGTTCGCGCCCAGGCTCTGTCGTAACCGGCCGCGACCGGGAGGTCCGTGGGAGGACGCACAATTGGCCTAGCGTCATCCGGGTTAGGGAGGGTTTGGCCGGTAGGGATATCCTTGTCTCGTCGCGCACCAGCAAGTCCCGTGACGGGCTGGGCGCAGTGCGCGCTAACAACCCCTTTCCGATTGTTTGGGGATTCCGGAAAAAAGCTTGTCTGGAGAAGACAAGGTGAGCGCTACCATCAGTCCTGTGTCATGCCAACTGTAAAATATCCAGAGATCATTCATGTGTGGGGTTGCTTCTCAACCAAGGGAGTGGGCTCACTCACAATTTTGCCTAAGAACAGCCATGAATAAAGAATGGTACCAACACATCCTCCGAGAGCAACTTCTCCCAACCATCCAGGAACAGTTTGGTGATGAACAATGCCTTTTCCAGCATGATGGAGCACCTTGCCATTAGGCAAAAGTAACTAAGTGGCTCAGGGAACAAAACATCGGTATTTTGGGTCCATGGCCAGGAAACTCCCCAGACTTTAATCCCATTGGGAATTTGTGGTCAATCCTCAAGAGGCGGGTGGACAAACAAAAACCCACAAATTCTGACAAACTCCAAGCATTGATTATGCAAGAATGTGCTGCCATCAGTCAGGATGTGGCCCAGAAGTTAATTGACATCATGCCAGAGCAGATTGCAGAGGTCTTGAAAACGAAGGGTCAACACTGCAAATATTGACTCTTTGCATCAACTTCATGTAATTGTCAATAAAAGCCTTTGACACTTATGAAATTCTTGTAATTATACTTCAGTATTCCATAGCAACATCTGACAAAAATATCTAAAGACACCGAAGCAGCAAACATTGTGGAAATTAATATTTGTGTCATTCTCAAAACTTTTGGCCACGACTGTACACAGAAGTCATACTCACAGGTAAAAACGACGAGCGCAGCGCGGATCAGAAGATCAACCGGCAGTTTCCATCTCTCGGAGACACGGGACACCACTGGAGGAATCAGGATCTCAGCTGGCACGTAGAACTGAAGTGCAAAGGTGATGTAGATACCGAAACAGTAGAGCAGCTTTACAATCTGATACATCCTAGATAGCGACAGAGAGCACCAGAGAGAGAGAGCGCAACAGAGAGAGCGACAGAGAGAGAGAGCGACAGAGAGAGAGAGCGACAGACAGAGAGAGACAGACAGAGAGACAGAGAGAGACAGACAGAGAGACAGAGAGAGACAGAGAGAGACAGAAAAAGAGAGAGAGACAGACAGGTTAATGTCAAAGGCAGACACAGCCACCATGGTTGTGAGCTGTAATATTTCCAATGTTTTTTTTTTTTTTACAATACAAAACATACAAATGACTTCATCACACCTTCTCAGACCCACCTGCTCACAACCCTATCAACTACATCACACCTTCTCACAACCCTATCAACTACGTCACACCTTCTCAGACCCACCTGCTTACACCTCCATCTCTCTCCGCCACATGGCCTCAAACTGCACCATTTTGTTTCTCTCCGTCGCCCCACACACTTTCAACATTTACATAATAAAGCATTTGACCTTTCCATTGTGTTAAAGATGGAGAATTGGTTGATATCCAGTTCAAGAATGTTTTTCAAGATGACTGACAGGAAAAGCATCATCCAATCCATCGATTGCACACTCATTTGCCACGTCTTGAAATATGCAGACAGATTAAAATGACCTTTCCATTTTAATACTTCTGACAGCCAACTTCCTAACTCCGCCCATAAAATGTTGGACTTCATAACATTCCCAGAAGGCTATGGGTTATTACAAACGAATGAAAAATGGTCATTTAAATTTACAACGGCCTAAGAAGAATGTTTTTATATTTCTATATGATCAACCCATAAATAAACTAGACCAACAGGATCTCATAAATCAGGGCTGCCCAACCCTCTTCCTGGAGATCTACCATCCTGTAGGTTCTCAGCCCAACCCTCTTCCTGGAGATCTACCATCCTGTAGGTTCAGTCAGTGCAATGTCTACCACATAATACTGTATGACCACATAATACTGTATGATTCAGTGTAATGTCTACCACATAATACTGTATGATTCAGTGTAATGTCTACCACATAATACTGTATGATTCAGTGTAATGTCTACCACATAATACTGTATGATTCAGTGTAATGTCTACCACATAATACTGTATGATTCAGTGTAATGTCTACCACATAATACTGTATGACCACATAATACTGTATGATTCAGTGTAATGTCTACCACATATAATACTGTATGATTCAGTGTAATGTCTACCACATAATACTGCATGATTCAGTGTAATGTCTACCACATAATACTGCATGATTCAGTGTAATGTCTACCACATAATACTGTATGACCACATAATACTGTATGATTCAGTGTAATGTCTACCACATAATACTGTATGATTCAGTGTAATGTCTACCACATAATACTGTATGACCACATAATACTGTATGATTCAGTGTAATGTCTACCTGTACATAATACTGTATGATTCAGTGTAATGTCTACCACATAATACTGTATGATTCAGTGTAATGTCTACCACATAATACTGTATGACCACATAATACTGTATGATTCAGTGTAATGTCTACCACATAATACTGTATGATTCAGTGTAATGTCTACCACATAAATACTGTATGATTCAGTGTAATGTCTACCACATAATACTGTATGATTCAGTGTAATGTCTACCACATAATACTGTATGACCACATAATACTGTATGATTCAGTGTAATGTCTACCACATAATACTGTATGACCACATAATACTGTATGATTCAGTGTAATGTCTACCACATAATACTGTATGATTCAGTGTAATGTCTACCACATAATACTGTATGATTCAGTGTAATGTCTACCACATAATACTGTATGATTCAGTGTAATGTCTACCACATAATACTGTATGAGTCAGTGTAATGTCGACCACATAATACTGTATGATTCAGTGTAATGTCTACCACATAATACTGTATGACCACATAATACTGTATGACCACATAATACTGTATGATTCAGTGTAATGTCTACCACATAATACTGTATGATTCAGTGTAATGTCTACCACATAATACTGTATGATTCAGTGTAATGTCTACCACATAATACTGTATGATTCAGTGTAATGTCTACCACATAATACTGTATGATTCAGTGTAATGTCTACCACATAATACTGTATGATTCAGTGTAATGTCTACCACATAATACTGTATGACCACATAATACTGTCTACCACATAATATTGTATGACCACATAATACTGTATGATTCAGTGTAATGTCTACCACATAATACTGTATGATTCAGTGTAATGTCTACCACATAATACTGTATGAGTCAGTGTAATGTCTACCACATAATACTGTATGATTCAGTGTAATGTCTACCACATAATACTGTATGACCACATAATACTGTATGATTCAGTG
The DNA here is from genome assembly GCF_023373465.1 of Oncorhynchus keta. Taxonomy (NCBI): domain Eukaryota; kingdom Metazoa; phylum Chordata; class Actinopteri; order Salmoniformes; family Salmonidae; genus Oncorhynchus; species Oncorhynchus keta. The sequence continues at coordinate 78,653,086 of NC_068424.1, forward strand.
TAATGTCTACCACATAATACTGTATGATTCAGTGTAATGTCTACCACATAATACTGTATGATTCAGTGTAATGTCTACCACATAATACTGTATGAGTCAGTGTAATGTCTACCACATAATACTGTATGATTCAGTGTAATGTCTACCACATAATACTGTATGACCACATAATACTGTATGACCACATAATACTGTATGATTCAGTGTAATGTCTACCACATAATACTGTATGACCACATAATACTGTATGACCACATAATACTGTATGATTCAGTGTAATGTCTACCACATAATACTGTATGATTCAGTGTAATGTCTACCACATAATACTGTATGATTCAGTGTAATGTCTACCACATAATACTGTATGACCACATAATACTGTATGATTCAGTGTAATGTCTACCACATAATACTGTATGATTCAGTGTAATGTCTACCACATAATACTGTATGATTCAGTGTAATGTCTACCACATAATACTGTATGATTCAGTGTAATGTCTACCACATAATACTGTATGATTCAGTGTAATGTCTACCACATAATACTGTATGATTCAGTGTAATTTCTACCACATAATACTGTATGACCACATAATACTGTATGATTCAGTGTAATGTCTACCACATAATACTGTATGATTCAGTGTAATGTCTACCACATAATACTGTATGATTCAGTGTAATGTCTACCACATAATACTGTATGAGTCAGTGTAATGTCTACCACATAATACTGTATGATTCAGTGTAATGTCTACCACACCATTCAAAAAGCCAGTACGTGTTAAATAAAGGTTATGCATGCCAACATATAACGCAAGTATTAAATAGTAGACGAAGTTATCGTGTCAGGTGAAAAGTATAGCTATCAAAATGTTTTACCGTACCATTTGATGTACAGTCACATTCACCTGGGTTGTCTGAAACATGCTGTTGAGTTCACAGCTGGCGAGGCCTCATCTGCGGGCCAGGTGTGAATCATTCTGCAGCCTAACCCAGTATTGGAATACAAAGAGACACCATCCACCCTTGATGGGCTATCAGCAGGACAATAGACTTGCCGAGTTGATTTATATTTGTTTTGGGGGGACTTGAAATGTATGCTTTAGGGGGGACTTGAAATGTATGCTTTAGGGGGGACTTGAAATGTATGCTTTAGGGGGACTTGAAATGTATGCTTTAGGTGTAACCAGGTCTGGAATTTCAGGGCAAGGCCATCTGCCCTTCAAGAGGTGTCCAATCTGCCAGGGCATCAGGGCCAAACTTTAATGACACTTACGCACACACGTGATAGATAGAGATAGAGATAGAGATAGATTATATTTGTCAAATATAATGTAGGATTATTTATTATTATCTAAAAAGGCTTGATTCTGTTGACATACTTGAGTCACTGTTCGTTCCCATATTAACAACCCATGTTAACACGTGATCGCTGTGGCATCTTTAGATCTTCCCTCCTACATTTCTGAATGATATGTTCATCCCCGTCATATGGAAGGGCTCTCATTTGCAGGGAATGATGGTTCTAAATGCAATTAGAGGGGAAACCACTTGTGCTTAAAGCCTACTGCAGTGTGTGTATTGCTGTGCTTATAATGTCAAGAAATAGCCTCATGGTTTATTAACATTTTAAGCTAAACGTTGTGATCTGTTGCATCAGCCTCATTGCTTTCAAAACATTTTTATTTTTTAATTTTTTTATGTACAGTTGTATTAATTTGGGATCTATTGCCTCCCACAACACAACTGTCCCAGAGTATGTTTGGAATATTTATTTCTCGCACAGAAGAACAAGTTGACCAATAGAATAGGTCAACTGTTGTACTATGGAGGGATAGTAGATTGACATTCGTAGGCTAGTGATTTTGCTGTTCATTAGGTCCCTACTCATCTTGTTGCCAGACTAAAAGTAAAACATAGTCAGTTCTTCCAACATCTTCAATTATCTAATTATACGCCTTGGAAGAGGAACGTGCACCATTCCATCCGTCTGTCTTCACGTCTAGTTCGGAGCTGCGATGCCTGAGAGAAGGACCCGGTCACGTGACGGGCATTGGCGAATAAGAATTGTAAAAATCAAGATTCAAAAAAAAAAAAAACGTCCGCATGCATTTGTGATTGCAACTGCTTTAGCCAACATGTTGCAATTCATTCACTGTTTAATTATTCAAGGATCCCGTAGTTACTTATTTTTATATAACTAAAACGCTTGAACTAAATTAAAATCAGACCACCAGATGACAACAGTTCACCAGACAAGAATAAAGTTAGACATTTATAACTCAATATAACAACCCTGATTTGCCCTGACGAAAATGCATCAACCCTCAACAAATAAGTTAATTTATTATAATCCACATAATAAGAAACAACCTGACAAAAGGTCATGATATATATATATATATATATATACACACACTATACGTCCAATAGAAAGAACCAAACAGTACTTGTTCAACACCTTTGTGTGTTTTCCTTAATAAAAGAATGACAAAGACCAGACGGCGTAGATGTGCTCAAAGACGCCCTCTAGTGTTTCAAAGGAGCATTAAAAACAGCACCGTGGTTACAACACTACAGCATGTTGTCATTGATACGTCACACAGACCGAGAAACAGACCGTGGTTACAACACTACAGCATTTCTGACCGCTGCAACTCAAGTTGGGAGTGAACCCCTGATTAACACTAATGTAGTCTGATATGAATGAACCCCTGATTAACACTAATGTAGTCTGATATGAATGAACCCCTGATTAACACTAATGTAGTCTGATATGAATGAGCCCCTGATTAACACTAATGTAGTCTGATATGAATGAACCCCTGATTAACACTAATGTAGTCTGATATGAATGAACCCCTGATTAACACTAATGTAGTCTGATATGAATGAACCCCTGATTAACACTAATGTAGTCTGATATGAATGAACCCCTGATTAACACTAATGTAGTCTGATATGAATGAACCCCTGATTAACACTAATGTAGGCTGATATGAATGAACCCCGATTAACACTAATGTAGTCTGATATGAATGAACCCCCGATTAACACTAATGTAGTCTGATATGAATGAACCCCGATTAACACTAATGTAGTCTGATATGAATGAGCCCCTGATTAACACTAATGTAGTCTGATATGAATGAGCCCCTGATTAACACTAATGTAGTCTGATATGAATGAACCCCTGATTAACACTAATGTAGTCTGATATGAATGAACCCCTGATTAACACTAATGTAGTCTGATATGAATGAACCCCTGATTAACACTAATGTAGTCTGATATGAATGAACCCCGATTAACACTAATGTAGTCTGATATGAATGAACCCCTGATTAACACTAATGTAGGCTGATATGAATGAACCCCTGATTAACACTAATGTAGTCTGATATGAATGAACCCCTGATTAACACTAATGTAGTCTGATATGAATGAACCCCTGATTAACACTAATGTAGTCTGATATGAATGAACCCCGATTAACACTAATGTAGTCTGATATGAATGAACCCCTGATTAACACTAATGTAGTCTGATATGAATGAACCCCTGATTAACACTAATGTAGTCTGATATGAATGAACCCCTGATTAACACTAATGTAGTCTGATATGAATGAACCCCGATTAACACTAATGTAGGCTGATATGAATGAACCCCGATTAACACTAATGTAGTCTGATATGAATGAACCCCGATTAACACTAATGTAGTCTGATATGAATGAGCCCCTGATTAACACTAATGTAGTCTGATATGAATGAACCCCGATTAACACTAATGTAGTCTGATATGAATGAGCCCCTGATTAACACTAATGTAGTCTGATATGAATGAACCCCTGATTAACACTAATGTAGTCTGATATGAATGAGCCCCTGATTAACACTAATGTAGTCTGATATGAATGAACCCCTGATTAACACTAATGTAGTCTGATATGAATGAACCCCGATTAACACTAATGTAGTCTGATATGAATGAACCCCGATTAACACTAATGTAGTCTGATATGAATGAACCCCTGATTAACACTAATGTAGTCATGAACCCCTGATTAACACTAATGTAGTCTGATATGAATGAACCCCTTCTGATTAACACTAATGTAGGCTGATATGAATGAACCCCGATTAACACTAATGTAGTCTGATATGAATGAACCCCGATTAACACTAATGTAGTCTGATATGAATGAACCCCCGATTAACACTAATGTAGTCTGATATGAATGAGCCCCTGATTAACACTAATGTAGTCTGATATGAATGAGCCCCTGATTAACACTAATGTAGTCTGATATGAATGAACCCCTGATTAACACTAATGTAGTCTGATATGAATGAACCCCCTGATTAACACTAATGTAGTCTGATATGAATGAACCCCCTGATTAACACTAATGTAGTCTGATATGAATGAACCCCGATTAACACTAATGTAGTCTGATATGAATGAACCCCGATTAACACTAATGTAGGCTGATATGAATGAACCCCGATTAACACTAATGTAGTCTGATATGAATGAACCCCCGATTAACACTAATGTAGTCTGATATGAATGAACCCCCGATTAACACTAATGTAGTCTGATATGAATGAACCCCCGGTTAACACTAATGTAGTCTGATATGAATGAACCCCCTGATTAACACTAATGTAGTCATGAACCCCTGATTAACACTAATGTAGTCTGATATGAATGAACCCCGATTAACACTAATGTAGGCTGATATGAATGAACCCCGATTAACACTAATGTAGTCTGATATGAATGAACCCCGATTAACACTAATGTAGTCTGATATGAATGAACCCCTGATTAACACTAATGTAGTCATGAACCCCTGATTAACACTAATGTAGTCTGATATGAATGAGCCCCTGATTAACACTAATGTAGTCTGATGTGAATGAACCCCTGATTAACACTAATGTAGTCTGATATGAATGAAACGGTTCAATCGGTTCCTTCTGCCTCTACCCGACTGACTGGGACCGGTTCCCTCTGCCTCTACCCGGTTCCTTCTCCCTCTGCCCGACTCTGACCGGTTCCCCCTGCCCGACTCTGACCGGTTCCCCCTGCCCGACTCTGACCGGTTCCCCCTGCCCGACTCTGACCGGTTCCCCCTGCCCGACTCTGACCGGTTCCCCCTGCCCGACTCTGACCGGTTCCCCTGCCCGACTCTGACCGGTTCCCCCTGCCCGACTCTGACCGGTTCCCCTGCCCGACTCTGACCGGTTCCCCCTGCCCGACTCTGACCGGTTCCCCCTGCCCGACTCTGACCGGTTCCCCTGCCCGACTCTGACCGGTTCCCCCTGCCCGACTCTGACCGGTTCCCCTGCCCGACTCTGACCGGTTCCCCCTGCCCGACTCTGACCGGTTCCCCCTGCCCGACTCTGACCGGTTCCCCTGCCCGACTCTGACCGGTTCCCCCTGCCCGACTCTGACCGGTTCCCCCTGCCCGACTCTGACCGGTTCCCCCTGCCCGACTCTGACCGGTTCCCCCTGCCCGACTCTGACCGGTTCCCCCTGCCCGACTCTGACCGGTTCCCCCTGCCCGACTCTGACCGGTTCCCCCTGCCCGACTCTGACCGGTTCCCCCTGCCCGACTCTGACCGGTTCCCCTGCCCCTGCCCGACTCTGACCGGTTCCCCCTGCCCCTGCCCGACTCTGACCGGTTCCCCCTGCCCCTGCCCGACTCTGACCGGTTCCCCCTGCCCCTGCCCGACTCTGACCGGTTCCCTCTGCCCCTACCCGACTCTGACCGGTTCCCTCTGCCCCTGCCCGACTCTGACCGGTTCCCTCTGCCCCTACCCGACTCTGACCGGTTCCCTCTGCCCCTGCCCGACTCTGACCGGTTCCCCCTGCCCCTACCCGACTCTGACCGGTTCCCTCTGCCCCTACCCGACTCTGACCGGTTCCCTCTGCCCCTACCCGACTGTGACCGGTTCCCTCTGCCTCTACCCGGTTGCTTCTGCCTCTACCCGACTGTGACCGGTCCCCTCTGCCTCTACCCGGTTGCTTCTGCCTCTACCCGACTGTGACCGAGTCCCCTCTGCCTCTACCCGGTTCCTTCTGCCTCTACCCAGACTGTGACCGGTTCCTTCTGGGCCACAGCAGAGAGAGAGAGAGAGGAGGATCTCTACCACAGCAGAGAGAGAGAGAGAGAGAGGATCTGTGACCACAGGTTCTATCTATGCCTCTACCCAGCATTGACTGTGACAGCGGTTCCCTCTTCCCACAGCAGAGAGAGAGAGAGGGGATCCTATCTAGGGCCACAGCAGAGAGAGAGAGGATCCTATCTAGGGCCACAGCAGAGAGAGAGAGAGAGCAGAGAGAGGATCCTATCTAGGACCACAGCAGAGAGAGAGAGAGAGAGAGAGAGAGAGAGAGCAGAGAGAGAGAGATCCTATCTAGGGCCACAGCAGAGAGAGAGAGAGAGAGAGAGAGGCAGATCCTATCTAGGGCCACAGCAGAGAGAGAGAGAGAGAGAGGATCAGAGAGAGAGAGGGGATCTATCTAGGGCCACAGCAGAGAGAGAGAGAGAGAGAGGATCCTATCTAGGGCCACAGCAGAGAGAGAGAGAGAGAGGATCCTATCTAGGGCCACAGCAGAGAGAGAGAGGATCCTATCTAGGGCCACAGCAGAGAGAGAGAGAGAGAGAGAGAGAGAGGATCCTATCTAGGGCCACAGCAGAGAGAGAGAGAGGGATCCTAATCTAGGGCCACAGCAGAGAGAGAGAGAGAGAGAGGGCCACAGCAGAGAGAGAGAGAGAGAGAGATCTATCTAGGGCCACAGCAGAGAGAGAGAGAGAGATCCTATCTAGAGGCCAGAGAGAGGATCCTATCTAGGGCCACAGCAGAGAGAGAGAGGATCCTATCTAGGGCCACAGCAGAGAGAGAGAGAGAGGGATCCTATCTAGGGCCACAGCAGAGAGAGAGAGAGAGAGAGAGAGAGGATCCTATCTAGGGCCACAGCAGAGAGAGAGAGAGAGAGAGAGGATCCTATCTAGGGCCACAGCAGAGAGAGAGAGAGAGAGAGGATCCTATCTAGGGCCACAGCAGAGAGAGAGAGAGAGAGAGGATCCTATCTAGGGCCACAGCAGAGAGAGAGAGAGAGAGAGAGAGAGAGAGAGGATCCTATCTAGGGCCACAGCAGAGAGAGAGAGAGAGAGAGAGAGGGCCACAGCAGAGAGAGAGAGAGAGAGAGAGAGAGGAGAGAGGATCCTATCTAGGGCCACAGCAGAGAGAGAGAGAGAGAGGATCCTATCTTGGTGAAATAAGTGTTATTTCCTCTCCTAAATAAGACACCATTCCTAAATCTGCAAGATAACACACATTCTTCACACAATCTAAAAATGACCAAAACCTATCGATGAATACAATTATTACCAGTGGTACATAATGGTGCTTTGTGATTCTATACTGCACCATCTCATCAGTATCTATGTGATTCTATACAGCACCATCTCATCAGTATCTATGTGATTCTATACAGCACCATCTCTTCAGTATCTATGTGATTCTATACAGCACCATCTCTTCAGTATCTATGTGATTCTATACCGCACCATCTCTTCAGTATCTATGTGATTCTATACAGCACCATCTCTTCAGTATCTATGTGATTCTATACAGCACCATCTCTTCAGTATCTATGTGATTCTATAAAGCACCATCTCTTCAGGACATTGTAAGAAGAACTCACCAGCAGTTGGGTAAGTTAAGGGTGATACTTCCCCCTATGGCCTCTCCAAAGGTGATGTACCCTATGGTTCCCAAGCTGATATAGAGGAAGGTGACGATGCCCATTCCCAGACATAGAACCATATTGAAACTCTGAGGCTTCTGCATCTTGTTTTCCAGGGGAAGGACCTGAGACATGGAGAGGAACAACGTTAGGTGACACTTCACCTTAAGTTGCCATTATACCTATGAAACTACACAGTTCTAACTGAAGTAGTATGTTGTAATAACATGTAAATGTTAACATGTACACGGTAATATTTTTGCGGCATATGTTCAACAGGAACAGTAATACGTTACCACTCCTATCCCCTCGAAAGCAAAGATGGCCGTTCCAAAGAAGAGAGGATAGTCTTTGGCATGACCCACCTTCGGCAGGCTGATACGATTTGGTATGTTCTGGAAATCACAGGAGAAAAAAAGGCTACAGTCAGGCAATCAAATAAAAATCCATAACAGTTAACATAATAGGGCTCTCGTCCAACGCGAGCCACCAGAAGAGCTTCAATGTGCCTTGGCGTAGATTCTACAAGTGTCTAGAACTCTGTTGGAGGGATGTGACACTATTATTGCACACAAAATTCCATCATTTGATGTTTTGTCGATGCGGTGGTAACCCTGGCAAAGCACACAGCCCCACGGCAGAGGGCCCCATACTGCTGTAGTTGTTGGTTTTTTTTTTTTGGGGGCCGTGATAGTACGTGAACACGTCATGAGCCATCAATGTATATTTATTTATTTTTATTATAGGAAATTAGCTATAAAACTGCAACATTGTGTCTTTCAGTCGGAAACGCACCCGTGTGGAAGCGTCCGCTTTCAATATACTTTGTATCCCTCATTTACTCAAGTGTTTCCTTTATTTTGTCAGTTACTCTCCATTTGCCCTCAGCATTTTTCACTCACCATTCTGAAGGTCTATTGCGTTAAAAGAATGCAAACTTATGAAGTAGCTCACAGGTCTGCACCTACATCCCATACCTCCCACATGCGGTCAGAGACAACCCTAGCCTTTTAGGGGCCCGAACCAACATTTTGTTGGGGCAATTCTACTCATTTTGCCATTGACGGAGAGAAAAATGTGCAATTTTACAGCTAATTTCTTGCAATTCTACACATTTTGCCGTAGGGTGGAGACAAATTTTTTTGCAGTTTTTAATATATCTGATGATCAATGAGGGCCCCCGGTCGGTAGACCTTGATTACTATAAGTTTAGATAGCTGGCTGCTAGACTAACTACAAAGTGTTAGGGCTAGCATTTGTTTATTAGGCTACTGTGCAGTCTGGCAAGTAAACGTAGCCTACAATACATACTGTAGTAAACATGGGAAAGTGCCTAATTCCTTACATAAGAGAGAGCAGGCCATCTCCAGACTTTCTCCTTGACCTCGAGTACCTTCAATAATGGCTGTACTAGAAAATGCGGGAACGGGGGAGACCGGGGTTTCAATTCACCGACGGGGAGGACGGAGTAGGTGGTCCTCGTCAATAAGAATTTGTGATTGATTCCATATGTGTTATTTCATAGTTGTGATGTCTTCACTATTATTCTGCAATGTAGGAAATAGTAAAAATAAAGAAAGATCCTGGAATGAATAGGTGTGTCAACTTTTGATTGGTACTTGCATAATTCATTTGATTAATATTATCGTATTTCTATTCCATAAAAAAACCTCTGGGTTTCCGTTAGGATAGAACGGAAAATATGGCGCTGTACAACCTGACGGTCGGCAGTACCGTACTGGGCTATTTAGCTAAAGAATCCCCTTGTGCGTGCAGGGCATGCGGGAGACCGGGATTCAATACCCGGATGGGTAGGACAGAGTAGACCGTCCTTGTAAATAAGAATTTGTTCTGAACTGACTTGCCTAGTTGAATAAGATTACATTAAGAGCATAACATTTCTGCAACTTATTTTTTTGATTCTGGTCTAACCAATACCCAAACAGAGATTAGGTGAAAATAAAAGTCTAATTGATTTATCAAGACCAGTCCCCATTCTTGTCTCAGAGCAGCGCAAAATGATGCTAAAAGTTGTAGGCTTTTGCTTCAAATTCTATTGCTTCGAACTTCAATATGCTCTTTAAATAAATAACACCTACACCACTTTTAATAGCACATTACTCAACATGAGTGAGACTCATGTCACCTACGATAGGCCTACACTACATCGAAAAATATGACACTTCGCCAACAATTACATATAGAGGATTTAAGGATTCTAAATTAAAACCATAAGCCTCCTCATGGGTTTCCCGGTGGCAGCCAACTTGATAATATATAACGATATTATGGTGGTTATTTTGTTTAAAAAAAAAAAAAAACGAAAGAGCGATTGAAATCTGAATGAAGGCCAAAACATGCATTTCTGTTTTTAGAGTGAGAGAAGCTCTGGGCCAATTGTGCGTCGCCCATAAAGGCCAATATATAGCCCTGCTAATAGCCATAATGACGCTGTACAACGTGACCATGTGTGTTTAAAAGAGTATTTTACAGTAAGCAACTATTTGTTTTACCTTCATTAGACTACTTTGTTCCAATATTTCTGTAATTCACTGATATTTATTCCAATAGTAATTCATTATGGATTCATAACTAAATAAACATCAACATTTTGAAAGAGTGTTTTTATTTTAATAACGAAAACAAAGATGTTGAAGAAATTCTGTACTGCTGTTTTGAGTTAGAAATGTAACACTTCAGACTACTTAAGCATCATGTTAGTCTCTCCCCAAGAAGACAGTCCTGCACTACATACCGTGAAGCAGAAGACAGTCCTGCAGTACGTACCGTGAAGCAGAAGACGGTCCTGCAGTACGTACCGTGAAGCAGAAGACGGTCCTGCAGTACCTACCGTGAAGCAGAAGACAGTCCTGCAGTACCTACCGTGAAGCAGAAGACTGTCCTGCAGTACCTACCGTGAAGCAGAAGACAGTCCTGCAGTACGTACCGTGAAGCAGAAGACTGTCCTGCAGTACGTACCGTGAAGCAGAAGACTGTCCTGCAGTACGTACCGTGAAGCAGAAGACTGTCCTGCAGTACCTACCGTGAAGCAGAAGACAGTCCTGCAGTACGTACCGTGAAGCAGAAGACTGTCCTGCAGTACCTACCGTGAAGCAGAAGACAGTCCTGCAGTACGTACCGTGAAGCAGAAGACTGTCCTGCAGTACGTACCGTGAAGCAGAAGACGGTCCTGCAGTACCTACCGTGAAGCAGAAGACAGTCCTGCAGTACGTACCGTGAAGCAGAAGACGGTCCTGCAGTACGTACCGTGAAGCAGAAGACGGTCCTGCAGTACCTACCGTGAAGCAGAAGACAGTCCTGCAGTACGTACCGTGAAGCAGAAGACAGTCCTGCAGTACGTACCGTGAAGCAGAAGACAGTCCTGCAGTACGTACAGAAGACGGTCCTGCAGTACGTACCGTGAAGCAGAAGACGGTCCTGCAGTACCTACCGTGAAGCAGAAGACGGTCCTGCAGTACGTACCGTGAAGCAGAAGACGGTCCTGCAGTACCTACCGTGAAGCAGAAGACAGTCCTGCAGTACGTACCGTGAAGCAGAAGACGGTCCTGCAGTACCTACCGTGAAGCAGAAGACAGTCCTGCAGTACCTACCGTGAAGCAGAAGACGGTCCTGCAGTACGTACCGTGAAGCAGAAGACGGTCCTGCAGTACGTACCGTGAAGCAGAAGACGGTCCTGCAGTACGTACCGTGAAGCAGAAGACTGTCCTGCAGTACCTACCGTGAAGCAGAAGACTGTCCTGCAGTACCTACCGTGAAGCAGAAGACGGTCCTGCAGTACGTACCGTGAAGCAGAAGACGGTCCTGCAGTACCTACCGTGAAGCAGAAGACTGTCCTGCAGTACCTACCGTGAAGCAGAAGACGGTCCTGCAGTAAACCGTGAAGCAGAAGACGGTCCTGCAGTACCTACCGTGAAGCAGAAGACGGTCCTGCAGTACGTACCGTGAAGCAGAAGACGGTCCTGCAGTACCTACCGTGAAGCAGAAGACTGTCCTGCAGTACGTACCGTGAAGCAGAAGACAGTCCTGCAGTACGTACCGTGAAGCAGAAGACGGTCCTGCAGTACGTACCGTGAAGCAGAAGACGGTCCTGCAGTACGTACAGTGAAGCAGAAGACGGTCCTGCAGTACGTACAGTGAAGCAGAAGACAGTCCTGCAGTACCTACCGTGAAGCAGAAGACTGTCCTGCAGTACCTACCGTGAAGCAGAAGACGGTCCTGCAGTACCTACCGTGAAGCAGAAGACTGTCCTGCAGTACGTACAGTGAAGCAGAAGACGGTCCTGCAGTACGTACAGTGAAGCAGAAGACAGTCCTGCAGTACGTACCGTGAAGCAGAAGACAGTCCTGCAGTACCTACCGTGAAGCAGAAGACTGTCCTGCAGTACCTACCGTGAAGCAGAAGACAGTCCTGGCAGTACGTAGAGACCGTGAAGCAGAAGACAGTCCTGCAGTACCTACCGTGAAAGCCAGAAGACTGTCCTGCAGTACCTTTTCACCGTGAAGCAGAAGACAGTCCTGCAGTACCTTCCAAAGTGAAGCAGAAGACAGTCCTGCAGTACGTACCGTGAAGCAGAAGACAGTCCTGCAGTACGTACCGTGAAGCAGAAGACTGTCCTGCAGTACCTACCGTGAAGCAGAAGACAGTCCTGCAGTACGTACCGTGAAGCAGAAGACTGTCCTGCAGTACGTACCGTGAAGCAGAAGACAGTCCTGCAGTACCTACCGTGAAGCAGAAGACTGTCCTGCAGTACGTACCGTGAAGCAGAAGAAGTAGATGAGGACCAGGCTAGTACACATGGCCAGGTTGGCTGCCAGAGAGAGGGGGGCCAGGTACTTCAGGTTGCGGGTGAACACCAGGAGTATAACAGCTGGCAGGAAACACAACATGTAGAGACGGGAGTCAAAGCTGGGGACGGTGACAGCCGTCTGGTTGTTGTGGCAGTTCATGGTTGTCCCGTTAGAAGCTTCCACCACCTTAAAGAAAGCCACAAAACAATGAACACATGTTAGGGTATCCTTTTCACACTATCGTGGCAACCTAAATTGTATCTAGAATTTTCTTCACATTACCCTTCCCAGCAAAGTTCAAGCAACTGTGATGACAGGGCTGAACAGAGGGCCGAACAGAGGGCCGGACAGAGGGCCGGACAGAGGGCCGGACAGAGGGCCGGACAGTATAGCTGAGTAACAGCATGAGAAGATCACTCCAGGCAGTGATGATAACATCCACATTGCTGGTACCCATATAGGAGTGATAATAACATCCAAACTGCTGGTATCTTGTCCACTCCAATGATGACAACATCCACACTGCTGGTATCTTGTCCACTCCAATGATGACAACATCCACACTGCTGGTATCTTGTCCACTCCAGTGATGATAACATCCACACTGCTGGTATCTTGTCCACTCCAGTGATGATAACATCCACACTGCTGGTATCTTGTCCACTCCAGTGATGATAACATCCACACTGCTGGTATCTTGTCCACTCCAGTGATGATAACATCCACACTGCTGGTATCTTGTCCACTCCAGTGATGATAACATCCACACTGCTGGTATCTTGTCCACTCCAGTGATGATAACATCCACACTGCTGGTATCTTGTCCACTCCAGTGATGATAACATCTAAACTGCTGTTACTGCTCAGGAAGAAGTAAACACCACCACCTTGTGGTGAGAAACAGTACTGACCAAATATGAACATGACACCATGTCCCCTACCTGTTTGATATTGTCACTGAGGAAGACGAAGTAGACACAGCAGAAACCCAGCTGGGTGATGATCAAAAACACGTTCACTATCCGCCTGACGGAAAAGAGGAATAAGGACCCAAATCAACCTCTGTTCTACACATTAGAAGGGCCCCCCAAACACTGAGGAGTTGAGAACTCTTATTGAATAAAGGTCAAATCACAAGTCATAATATATAAGAATAAAGGGAGTTTGACTTGTTATTTAAGAATACATTTCATGATTTATCACCTTCCTGTAGACACGTTCTATATTTACCTCCCCCATATTGAGTGCCTTCTCAGCCACGAGACATTCTCCATACCATACTGCACAGCATCGCCATAGTCCAGAAAGGGCTTGTTCAACCTAGAACAGAGGGAACATCAGTCAGGGTAAGAGTGCTGACCTAGGATCAGGTTTACCCTGTCCATGGAACCTGACCTAGGATCAGGTTCCATGGAACCTGACCTCGGATCAGGTTTACCCTGTCCATGGAACCTGACCTAGGATCAGGTTCCATGGAACCTGACCTCGGATCAGGTCTACCCTGTCCATGGAACCTGACCTCGGATCAGGTCTACCCTGTCCATGGAACCTGACCTCGGATCAGGTCTACCCTGTCCATGGAACCTGACCTCGGATCAGGTCTACCCTGTCCATGGAACCTGACCTCGGATCAGGTCTACCCTGTCCATGGAACCTGACCTCGGATCAGGTCTACCCTGTCCATGGAGCCTGACCTCGGATCAGGGTCTACCCTGTCCATGGAACCTGACCTCGGATCAGGTCTACCCTGTCCATGGAACCTGACCTCGGATCAGGTCTACCCTGTCCATGGAACCTGACCTCGGATCAGGTCTACCCTGTCCATGGAACCTGACCTAGGATCAGGTCTACCCTGTCCATGGAACCTGACCTAGGATCAGGTCTACCCTGTCCATGGAACCTGACCTAGGATCAGGTCTACCCTGTCCATGGAACCTGACCTAGGATCAGGTCTCCCTGTCCATGGAACCTGACCTAGAATCAGGTCTACCCTGTCCATGGAACCTGACCTAGGATCAGGTCTACCCTGTCCATGGAACCTGACCTAGGATCAGGTCTACCCTGTCCATGGAACCTGACCTAGGATCAGGTCTACCCTGTCCATGGAACCTGACCTAGGATCAGGTCTACCCTGTCCATGGAACCTGACCTAGGATCAGGTCTACCCTGTCCATGGAACCTAACCTAGGATCAGGTCTACCCTGTCTATGGAACCTGACCTAGGATCAGGTCTACCCTGTCCATGGAACCTGACCTAGGATCAGGTCTACCCTGTCCATGGAACCTGACCTAGGATCAGGTCTACCCTGTCCATGGAACCTGACCTAGGATCAGGTCTACCCTGTCCATGGAACCTGACCTCGGATCAGGTCTACCCTGTCCATGGAACCTGACCTCGGATCAGGTCTACCCTGTCCATGGAACCTGACCTCGGATCAGGTCTACCCTGTCCATGGAACCTGACCTCGGATCAGGTCTACCCTGTCCATGGAACCTGACCTCGGATCAGGTCTACCCTGTCCATGGAACCTGACCTCGGATCAGGTCTACCCTGTCCATGGAACCTGACCTAGGATCAGGTCTACCCTGTCCATGGAACCTGACCTAGGATCAGGTCTACCCTGTCCATGGAACCTGACCTAGGATCAGGTCTACACTGTCCATGGAACCTGACCTCGGATCAGGTCTACCCTGTCCATGGAACTTCATTAATCATTATGGTCTAAAAGGCTAAACTGAATAATGAGCCCAGAATTCAACGACCATCTAAACACAAAACAAAAATGACCATACAAAGTGTTGACCCCATGTTCACTAAACATGACAGTGTTCAGCTGGGGGCCTGGTACCTGGTCACGAGTGTGAGGAATCTGACAGTGGTACACAACATAGGTTAATAATGTGCTTAATCGTCTAATAGAGAACAGGGTTGTGAACAATGGATGTAGAACATTCTACAGAAATGAGAAGTACGGTGCATTCAGACACCGTGCTCATTAAACGGTTTGGTTTGTTTTTGTATTACAAAATACAAATGGTTTTCACTTCTCCTATAAAGGAAACGAACCGCACCAGATCAACAACATACCTTGCAGTCTGAACACACCCATAAGGGTGTGAACACAGTGGACCTATGAACACAGTGGACCTATGAACACAGTGGACCTATGAACACAGTGGACCTATGAACACAGTGGACCTATGAACACAGTGGACCTATGAACACAGTGGACCTATGAACACAGTGACTGGCTTGGTTCGCTTCATTAAAAATCCTGCTTTATCCAATACTAGGCTGATGGTATAGCTGCATTTAGGCGACTTTCACTTACGCTAATCTATGAACTGAACACATTTCACCATTCCAGTTTCCAGGACAACGTGAGAGATTTCCTCATAGACGTCAAACTCAAAAAGAGGAAGTGCACAATGTGAAAGTACTGTACTTCTCTTCTTGATGCTCGACTCAAACTAGTTGCACAACAGTATCCACAACAATAGGATCCGTTTATGGAACGACTGAGGTGCACTGCAGGCAGAAGGTGTGAGAAAGGCTCCACTTACTTTACACTGAGGTGGTGGGAACAGATTACAAGCAGGTTCATACAGTGGACTGCTATTATCCCCATGGCAAACAGACTCAGAGGTCCTAACTGGAAAGGAAGAGAAAAGATAAGTGTCATTAGGCGTTGTCCCATTGGGATTCTGTCATTAGGTGTTGTCCCATTGGGATTCTGTCATTAGGTGTTGTCCCATTGGGATTCTGTCATTAGGTGTTGTCCCATTGGGATTCTGTCATTAGGTGTTGTCCCATTGGGATTCTGTCATTAGGCGTTGGCCCATTGGGATTCTGTCATTAGGCGTTGGCCCATTGGGATTCTGTCATTAGGCGTTGGCCCATTGGGATTCTGTCATTAGGCGTTGTCCCATTGGGATTCTGTCATTAGGCGTTGTCCCATTGGGATTCTGTCATTAGGCGTTGTCCCATTGGGATTCTGTCATTAGGCGTTGTCCCATTGGGATTCTGTCATTAGGCGTTGTCCCATTGGGATTCTGTCATTAGGCGTTGTCCCATTGGGATTCTGTCATTAGGCGTTGTCCCATTGGGATTCTGTCATTAGGCGTTGTCCCATTGGGATTCTGTCATTAGGCGTTGTCCCATTGGGATTCTGTCATTAGGCGTTGTCCCATTGGGATTCTGTCATTAGGCGTTGTCCCATTGGGATTCTGTCATTAGGCGTTGTCCCATTGGGATTCTGTCATTAGGCGTTGTCCCATTGGGATTCTGTCATTAGGCGTTGGCCCATTGGGATTCTGTCATTAGGCGTTGGCCCATTGGGATTCTGTCATTAGGCGTTGGCCCATTGGGATTCTGTCATTAGGCGTTGGCCCATTGGGATTCTGTCATTAGGCGTTGTCCCATTGGGATTCTGTCATTAGGCGTTGTCCCATTGGGATTCTGTCATTAGGCGTTGTCCCATTGGGATTCTGTCATTAGGTGTTGTCCCATTGGGATTCTGTCATTAGGTGTTGTCCCATTGGGATTCTGTCATTAGGTGTTGTCCCATTGGGATTCTGTCATTAGGCGTTGTCCCATTGGGATTCTGTCATTAGGCGTTGTCCCATTGGGATTCTGTCATTAGGCGTTGTCCCATTGGGATTCTGTCATTAGGCGTTGGCCCATTGGGATTCTGTCATTAGGCGTTGGCCCATTGGGATTCTGTCATTAGGCGTTGGCCCATTGGGATTCTGTCATTAGGCGTTGGCCCATTGGGATTCTGTCATTAGGCGTTGTCCCATTGGGATTCTGTCATTAGGCGTTGGCCCATTGGGATTCTGTCATTAGGCGTTGGCCCATTGGGATTCTGTCATTAGGCGTTGGCCCATTGGGATTCTGTCATTAGGCGTTGTCCCATTGGGATTCTGTCATTAGGCGTTGGCCCATTGGGATTCTGTCATTAGGCGTTGTCCCATTGGGATTCTGTCATTAGGCGTTGTCCCATTGGGATTCTGTCATTAGGCGTTGTCCCATTGGGATTCTGTCATTCGTTGTCCCATTGGGATTCTGTCATTAGGTGTTGTCCCATTGGGATTCTGTCATTAGGTGTTGGCCCATTGAGATTCTGTCATTAGGTGTTGGCCCATTGGGATTCTGTCATTAGGTGTTGGCCCATTGGGATTCTGTCATTAGGTGTTGGCCCATTGGGATTCTGTCATTAGGTGTTGGCCCATTGGGATTCTGTCATTAGGTGTTGTCCCATTGGGATTCTGTCATTAGGTGTTGTCCCATTGGGATTCTGTCATTAGGTGTTGTCCCATTGGGATTCTGTCATTAGGTGTTGTCCCATTGGGATTCTGTCATTAGGTGTTGTCCCATTGGGATTCTGTCATTAGGCGTTGTCCCATTGGGATTCTGTCATTAGGCGTTGTCCCATTGGGATTCTGTCATTAGGCGTTGTCCCATTGGGATTCTGTCATTAGGCGTTGTCCCATTGGGATTCTGTCATTAGGTGTTGGCCCATTGGGATTCTGTCATTAGGCGTTGGCCCATTGGGATTCTGTCATTAGGCGTTGTCCCATTGGGATTCTGTCATTAGGCGTTGTCCCATTGGGATTCTGTCATTAGGTGTTGTCCCATTGGGATTCTGTCATTAGGCGTTGTCCCATTGGGATTCTGTCATTAGGCGTTGTCCCATTGGGATTCTGTCATTAGGCGTTGTCCCATTGGGATTCTGTCATTAGGCGTTGTCCCATTGGGATTCTGTCATTAGGCGTTGTCCCATTGGGATTCTGTCATTAGGCGTTGTCCCATTGGGATTCTGTCATTAGGCGTTGTCCCATTGGGATTCTGTCATTAGGCGTTGTCCCATTGGGATTCTGTCATTAGCGTTGTCCCATTGGGATTCTGTCATTAGGCGTTGTCCCATTGGGATTCTGTCATTAGGCGTTGTCCCATTGGGATTCTGTCATTAGGCGTTGTCCCATTGGGATTCTGTCATTAGGCGTTGTCCCATTGGGATTCTGTCATTAGGCGTTGTCCCATTGGGATTCTGTCATTAGGCGTTGTCCCATTGGGATTCTGTCATTAGGCGTTGGCCCATTGGGATTCTGTCATTAGGCGTTGGCCCATTGGGATTCTGTCATTAGGCGTTGTCCCATTGGGATTCTGTCATTAGGCGTTGTCCCATTGGGATTCTGTCATTAGGCGTTGTCCCATTGGGATTCTGTCATTAGGCGTTGTCCCATTGGGATTCTGTCATTAGGCGTTGTCCCATTGGGATTCTGTCATTAGGTGTTGTCCCATTGGGATTCTGTCATTAGGTGTTGTCCCATTGGGATTCTGTCATTAGGTGTTGTCCCATTGGGATTCTGTCATTAGGTGTTGTCCCATTGGGATTCTGTCATTAGGCGTTGTCCCATTGGGATTCTGTCATTAGGCGTTGTCCCATTGGGATTCTGTCATTAGGCGTTGGCCCATTGGGATTCTGTCATTAGGCGTTGGCCCATTGGGATTCTGTCATTAGGCGTTGGCCCATTGGGATTCTGTCATTAGGCGTTGTCCCATTGGGATTCTGTCATTAGGCGTTGGCCCATTGGGATTCTGTCATTAGGCGTTGGCCCATTGGGATTCTGTCATTAGGCGTTGGCCCATTGGGATTCTGTCATTAGGCGTTGGCCCATTGGGATTCTGTCATTAGGCGTTGTCCCATTGGGATTCTGTCATTAGGCGTTGGCCCATTGGGATTCTGTCATTAGGCGTTGGCCCATTGGGATTCTGTCATTAGGCGTTGGCCCATTGGGATTCTGTCATTAGGTGTTGTCCCATTGGGATTCTGTCATTAGGTGTTGTCCCATTGGGATTCTGTCATTAGGTGTTGTCCCATTGGGATTCTGTCATTAGGTGTTGGCCCATTGAGATTCTGTCATTAGGTGTTGGCCCATTGGGATTCTGTCATTAGGTGTTGGCCCATTGGGATTCTGTCATTAGGTGTTGGCCCATTGGGATTCTGTCATTAGGTGTTGTCCCATTGGGATTCTGTCATTAGGTGTTGTCCCATTGGGATTCTGTCATTAGGTGTTGTCCCATTGGGATTCTGTCATTAGGTGTTGTCCCATTGGGATTCTGTCATTAGGTGTTGTCCCATTGGGATTCTGTCATTAGGTGTTGTCCCATTGGGATTCTGTCATTAGGTGTTGTCCCATTGGGATTCTGTCATTAGGCGTTGTCCCATTGGGATTCTGTCATTAGGCGTTGTCCCATTGGGATTCTGTCATTAGGCGTTGGCCCATTGGGATTCTGTCATTAGGCGTTGGCCCATTGGGATTCTGTCATTAGGCGTTGGCCCATTGGGATTCTGTCATTAGGCGTTGGCCCATTGGGATTCTGTCATTAGGCGTTGTCCCATTGGGATTCTGTCATTAGGCGTTGTCCCATTGGGATTCTGTCATTAGGCGTTGGCCCATTGGGATTCTGTCATTAGGCGTTGTCCCATTGGGATTCTGTCATTAGGCGTTGTCCCATTGGGATTCTGTCATTAGGCGTTGTCCCATTGGGATTCTGTCATTAGGCGTTGTCCCATTGGGATTCTGTCATTAGGTGTTGGCCCATTGGGATTCTGTCATTAGGTGTTGTCCCATTGGGATTCTGTCATTAGGTGTTGTCCCATTGGGATTCTGTCATTAGGTGTTGTCCCATTGGGATTCTGTCATTAGGTGTTGGCCCATTGAGATTCTGTCATTAGGTGTTGTCCCATTGGGATTCTGTCATTAGGTGTTGGCCCATTGGGATTCTGTCATTAGGTGTTGGCCCATTGGGATTCTGTCATTAGGTGTTGTCCCATTGGGATTCTGTCATTAGGTGTTGTCCCATTGGGATTCTGTCATTAGGTGTTGTCCCATTGGGATTCTGTCATTAGGTGTTGTCCCATTGGGATTCTGTCATTAGGTGTTGTCCCATTGGGATTCTGTCATTAGGTGTTGTCCCATTGGGATTCTGTCATTAGGTGTTGTCCCATTGGGATTCTGTCATTAGGCGTTGTCCCATTGGGATTCTGTCATTAGGCGTTGTCCCATTGGGATTCTGTCATTAGGTGTTGTCCCATTGGGATTCTGTCATTAGGTGTTGTCCCATTGGGATTCTGTCATTCCCTCACACTGCACTTGCAGAACAAATGTATTAGCCATGGACATCTACTAGGGAGCTCTAGAATAGATCAAAGTAAGATTATCATTATTTAAACAAAGGTTTTGAACAAATAAAAGAGAACACAAATAAAGTCTGGTAGAACAGGCAGGGTGACCGTTGAGTCGAAGGCTGAGACTGGTAGAATGGGTATTTGGTTATCAGGAATTATTATTACTTCATTGTTAACTGTTTGCTTACCACAAGGACTGCGTTCCTGACAGCCAGAGGTAGACCTAGCAGCCCCGTACCCTAACCACAAGGACTGCGTTCCTGACAGCCAGAGGTAGACCTAGCAGCCCCGTACCCTAACCCTTACCACAAGGCCTGCGTTCCTGACAGCCAGAGGTAGACCTAGCAGCCCCGTACCCTAACCACAAGGCCTGCGTTCCTGACAGCCAGAGGTAGACCTAGCAGCCCCGTACCCTAACCCTTACCACAAGGCCTGCGTTCCTGACAGCCAGAGGTAGACCTAGCAGCCCCGTACCCTAGCCCTTACCACAAGGCCTGCTTTCCTGACAGCCAGAGGTAGACCTAGCAGCCCCGTACCCTAACCCTTACCACAAGGCCTGCGTTCCTGACAGCCAGAGGTAGACCTAGCAGCCCCGTACCCTAACCCTTACCACAAGGCCTGCTTTCCTGACAGCCAGAGGTAGACCTAGCAGCCCCGTACCTAACCCTTACCACAAGGCCTGCGTTCCTGACAGCCAGAGGTAGACCTAGCAGCCCCGTACCCTAACCCTTACCACAAGGCCTGCTTTCCTGACAGCCAGAGGTAGACCTAGCAGCCCCGTACCCTAGCCCTTACCACAAGGCCTGCTTTCCTGACAGCCAGAGGTAGACCTAGCAGCCCCGTACCCTAACCCTTACCACAAGGCCTGCGTTCCTGACAGCCAGAGGTAGACCTAGCAGCCCCGTACCCTAACCACAAGGCCTGCGTTCCTGACAGCCAGAGGTAGACCTAGCAGCCCCGTACCCTAACCCTTACCACAAGGCCTGCGTTCCTGACAGCCAGAGGTAGACCTAGCAGCCCCGTACCCTAACCCTTACCACAAGGCCTGCTTTCCTGACAGCCAGAGGTAGACCTAGCAGCCCCGTACCCTAACCCTTACCACAAGGCCTGCGTTCCTGACAGCCAGAGGTAGACCTAGCAGCCCCGTACCCTAACCCTTACCACAAGGCCTGCGTTCCTGACAGCCAGAGGTAGACCTAGCAGCCCCGTACCCTAACCCTTACCACAAGGCCTGCGTTCCTGACAGCCAGAGGTAGACCTAGCAGCCCCGTACCCTAACCCTTACCACAAGGCCTGCGTTCCTGACAGCCAGAGGTAGACCTAGCAGTCCCGTACCGATGTTCCCCTTCAGGAGGTGGATCAGGGTCTGTAAAAACCTACAACATAACAAATAAAACATGATCAGTGTCAAATCACATCACAATAATGGAACCAAACAATTATGAATGCAGGCTCTCTCACACGCTCTCATATAAAATCAGCTCTTTGTCTGGGGCCTGAGGAAGGTCTCAGGATGGAAACTGTGCTGCTAAGGACTTTTACTTTGGAAACCATTTCAATACAATAGAGTTGCGCTTTGTAACGACCAACATCTGGAATTTTAAAAAAATAAATCTTTGCATGTAACATAACCATTACTTACGAAGCCCCTGTTTGGCCTCCGATTCTCTCATACTGAGAATCGGGTCCTGGGGGGAGAGGTGGAGTAGGACAGAGAACATCCTCCTCAGAGGTGCTCGCTGATATCCTGGAGAGAACTGGACCTGGGCCTGCAATACGGGGACACACAGTCAGTCTACATTAAGTTGCTATGTAGCTACAATGTTGTTACATGGGCAGAAGGGAAACTTCAAATACAAACTTAATTCAACTCCCTCAGTCAGAAGAACGTCTTAATTCTGTTGCTGAGATGACATAACTTCATACTGTCGATAGCAGGGTTCTACTACACAGAATCCCCACAGAAGGACCAGAGTTCTAGCCATATAAATCGGTCCGCGAGACTAGGCCCTGGCTTGTTGACGCAAACAACGCAGCAGGTTATTGCTGTAAGCTAATGATCTCATGACGGGCCACTAACAAGACACGTTAGGCTACTTCTCATCTAAAAGAAAAGTCACTGAATGGAAAGTATTGAAATAGAGATATCCTGCGTATGTGGGAAAATGTGTGTTCCTACTCAATCACAGGGTTCATGAGTTCCCTGGATATGTTCACTAGGCAAACGCTGTAGGTAGAAATGGCATGAATAGACCGGATCTCATTCCTTCTTCCACGTGTCAGAGAATCATGTTTGTCCTATTGGGATTCTTTGTCCAGATTGCCATCTGCACATTCCACAAGGTTGTGCCCTGTTGAACGCAGCCCAGGGCTCATAATCCTAAAGCTTCTCAGAGTAGGAGTACTAATCTAGCATCAGGTCGCCTCCTGTCCATATAAACGTATTCCTTAGGATAAAAAAAAGGACTGGATCAGCGCTCCTACTCATATAGAGACACGGATACCAGACGAGCAGTCCTACTTTTTATGAATACAGGCCCGGTTCTGGGTTTCAAAATAAATACCGTCTTGACGATTGTCAGTGTTGGAGGTCATGGTTGGTCCGCTGGCGCTGGGTGGATCCTCCTGCTGTCTTAGTCTCGGATTCCTCCTTCAGAGGCACTGTGGTAAGGACAATGTAACAGAAGTGAATTCCATGTTATACTATAGCTTACCAGATCTCAAAGAATCAGCAGTGTTCTCTTATCTGGAGAAACATAGAACTGCTGGAGTTGAAACATAGAACTGCTGGAGTTGAAACATAGAACTGCTGGAGTTGAGGCATAGAACTGCTGGAGTTGAGGCATAGAACTGCTGGAGTTGAGGCATAGAACTGCTGGAGTTGAGGCATAGACCTGCTGGAGTTGAGGCATAGACCTGCTGGAGTTGAGGCATAGACCTGCTGGAGTTGAGGCATAGAACTGCTGGAGTTGAGGCATAGAACTGCTGGAGTTGAGGCTTGTTCTATGCTATTACCGCACAGTCAGAAATGCTGACAGCAACTACTTAAGCGTTATTACTGCACAGTAGTGTCGTCACGATATCAAGATGTTATACTGAACTAAAATATAAAGTGTTAGTCCCATTGTTTCATGAGCTGAAATGAAAATATCCCAGAAAATGTTCCATACCCACAAAAACCTTCTCGCTCAAATTGTGTGCACACCTTTGTTTACATCCCTAGTGAGCATTTCTCCTTTGCCAAGATAATCCATCCACCTGAGAGGTGTGGCATATCTAGAAGATGATTAACCAGAATGATCGTTACATAGGTGCATCTTGTGCTGGGGACAAACAATGTATACGAAATGCTTCAGTCTGGTTTTAGACCCCATCATAGCACTGAGACGGCACTTGTGAAGGTGGTAAATGACATTTTAATGGCATCGGACCGAGCTCTGCATCTGTCCTCGTGCTCCTAGACCTTAGTGCTGCTTTTGATACCATCGATCACCACATTCTTTTGGAGAGATTGGAAACCCAAATTGGTCTACACGGACATGTTCTGGCCTGGTTTAGGTCTTATCTGTCGGAAAGATATCAGTTTGTCTCTGTGAATGGTTTGTCCTCTGACAAATCAACTGTACATTTCGGTGTTCCTCAGGTTCTGTTTTAGGACCACTATTGTTTTCACTATATACTTTACCTCTTGGGGATGTTATTCGAAAACATAATGTAAACTTTCACTGCTATGCGGATGACACACAGCTGTACATTTCAATGAAACATGGTGAAGCCCCAAAATTGCCCTCGCTAGAAGCATGTGTTTCAGACATAAGGAAGTGGATGGCTGCAAACTTTCTACTATTAAACTCGGACAAAACAGAGATGCTTGTTCTAGGTCCCAAGAAACAAAGAGATCTTCTGTTGAATCTGACAATTAATCTTAATGGTTGTACAGTCGTCTCAAATAAAACTGTGAAGGACCTCGGCGTTACTCTGGACCCTGATCTCTCTTTTGAAGAACATATCAAGACCATTTCGAGGACAGCTTTTTTCCATCTACGTAACATTGCAAAAATCAGAAACTTTCTGTCCAAAAATGATGCAGAAAAATTAATCCATGCTTTTGTCACTTCTAGGTTAGACTACTGCAATGCTCTATTTTCCGGCTAAAGCACTAAATAAACTTCAGTTAGTGCTAAATACGGCTGCTAGAATCCTGACTAGAACCAAAAAATTTGATCATATTACTCCAGTGCTAGCCTCTCTACACTGGCTTCCTGTCAAAGCAAGGGCTGATTTCAAGGTTTTACTGCTAACCTACAAAGCATTACATGGGCTTGCTCCTACCTACCTCTCTGATTTGGTCCTGCCGTACATACCTACACGTACGCTACGGTCACAAGACGCAGGCCTCCTAATTGTCCCTAGAATTTCTAAGCAAACAGCTGGAGGCAGGGCTTTCTCCTATAGAGCTCCATTTTTATGGAACGGTCTGCCTACCCATGTCAGAGACGCAAACTCGGTCTCAACCTTTAAGTCTTTACTGAAGACTCATCTCTTCAGTGGGTCATATGATTGAGTGTAGTCTGGCCCAGGAGTGGGAAGGTGAACGGAAAGGCTCTGGAGCAACGAACCGCCCTTGCTGTCTCTGCCTGGCCGGTTCCCCTCTTTCCACTGGGATTCTCTGCCTCTAACCCTGTTACGGGGCTGAGTCACTGGCTTGCTGGGGGCTCTCTCGTGCCGTCCCTGGGGGGGTGCGTCACCTGGGTGGGTTGATTCACTGTTGTGGTCGGCCTGTCTGGGTTGCCCCCCTTGGGTTGTACCGTGGCGGAGATCTTTGTGGGCTATACTCGGCCTTGTCTCAGGATGGTAAGTTGGTGGTTGAAGATATCCCTCTAGTGGTGTGGGGGATGTGCTTTGGCAAAGTGGGTGGGGTTATATCCTTCCTGTTTGGCCCTGTCCGGGGTGTCCTCGGATGGGGCCACAGTGTCTCCTGACCCCTCCTGTCTCAGCCTCCAGTATTTATGCTGCAGTAGTTTATGTGTCGGGGGCTAGGGTCAGTTTGTTATATCTGGAGTACTTCTCCTGTCCTATTCGGTGTCCTGTGTGAATCTAAGTGTGCGTTCTCTAATTCTCTCCTTCTCTCTTTCTTTCTCTCTCTCGGAGGACCTGAGCCCTAGGACCATGTCCCAGGACTACCTGACATGAGGACTCCTTGCTGTCCCCAGTCCACCTGGCCATGCTCCTGCTCCAGTTTCAACTGACCTGAGCCCTAGGACCGTGCCCCAGGACTACCTGACATGAAGGCTCCTTGCTGTCCCCAGTCCACCTGACTGTGCTGCTGCTCCAGTTTCAACTGTTTCACTGCCTTATTATTATTCGACCATGCTGGTCATTTATGAACATTTGAACATCTTGGTCATGTTCTGTTATAATCTCTACCCGGCACAGCCAGAAGGACTGGCCACCCCACATAGCCCGGTTCCTCTCTAGGTTTCTTCCTAGGTTTTGGCCTTTCTAGGGAGTTTTTCCTAGCCACTGTGCTTTTACACCTGCATTGTTTGCTGTTTGGGGTTTTAGGCTGGGTTTCTGTACAGCACTTTGAGATATCAGCTGATGTACGAAGGGCTATATAAATAAATTTGATTTGATTTGAATAATAGGCCACTCTAAAATAAGCAGTTTTGTCCCACAGTGCCACAGATGTCTCAAGTTGAGAGAGCATGCAATTGGCATGCTGACAGCCAGAATGTCCAATAGAGCTCTATTGGACTCCAATAGAGTCCAATAGAGCTGTTGGCAGATAATTTCTCTACCATAAGCCGGCTCCAACATCATTTTAGAGAATTTGGCAGTACGTCCAACCGCACCCGACTGCACGGAGCTGCTGAAACTTGGGGTTTGCACAACCAAAGAATTTCTGCACAAACTGTCAGAAACCGTCTCAGGGAAGCTCATCTGCGTGCTCGTCACCTTCACCAGGGTCTTGACCTGACTGCAGTTCAGTGTCGTAACCGACGTCAGTGGGCAACTGCTCACCTATGATGGCCACTGGCACGCTGGCGAAGTGTGGTCTTCACAAATGAATCCCAGGTTTCAACTGTACCGGGCAGATAGCAGACGTCGTGTGGGAGAGCAGTTTGCTGATGTCAACGTTGTTAACAGAGAATCCCATTGGTGGGGTTACGTTACGGGACAGGCATAAGCTACGAACAATGAACACAAATGCATTTTATCGATGGTAATTTGAATGCACAGAGATACCGTGATGAGATCCTGAGGTCCATTTTCATGCCATTCATCTGCCGCCATCACCTCATGTTTCAGCATGATAATGCACAGTCCCATGTGGCAAGATGCTGTACACAATTCCTGGAAGCTGAAAATGTCTTCGTTTCTCTATGTCCTGCATACTCACGAGACATGGTCACCCATTGTGCATGTTTGGGATGCTCTGGATCGATGTGTACAACAGCGTGTTTTCCAGTTCCCCCCCCCCCAATATCCAGAAACTTCGCACAGCCATTGAAGAGGAGTGGGACAACATTTCACAGGCCACAATCAACAGCCTGATCAACTCTATGTGAAGGAGATGTGTCACACTGCATGATGGGGCAAAATGGTGGTCACCCCAGATACTGACTGGCTTTCTGATCCCAGCCCATACTTTTTTTTAAGGCATCTGTGACCAGATGCATATCTGTATTCCCAGTGATGTGAAATCTGTACATTAGGGCCTAATGAATTTATTTAAATTGACTGATTTCCTTATATGAACTGTAACTCTATAAAATCTTTGAAAATCCATGTTGGGTTTTATATTTTTGTTCAGTGTACTAACGATACCAGTCCAAGTATCACGATACCGGTCAAGGAAATTCACACTTTTACTCAATGCAACATATTGAATTTAACTTCACACTGGTCAGTGGATAATAGAATCCTACATTTAATGGCTGATTGGCTCAGACTACTCAGACTGGTCTGTGCAATTGGTTATGATACACGTGTATCAACGTTGCTGAAATGATACACGTGTATCAACGTTGCTGAAATGATACACGTGTATCAACGTTGCTGAAATGATACACGTGTATCAACGTTGCTGAAATGATACACGTGTATCAACGTTGCTGAAATGATACACGTGTATCAACGTTGCTGAAATGATACACATGTATCAACGTTGCTGAAATGATACACATGTATCAACGTTGCTGAAATGAAACACGTGTATCAACGTTGCTCACTCTGAAAGCCGCTCCAATGTAACACAACAGTTTATACAGAAGACTCATCAGGGTCTGCATCCCAGCTACCACGTAAACACTGGTGCACTTCACTTTTGTATAATGAAAAGCAATTTTTAAAAATGCAATAAATTACTATTATTATAATTGTTCTGCCTAATGTGAGTGATATTTGATATTTCAATATTTTAAAAACACATGAAATATTTTTAAGTGTACAAAAATAATTAAGAACTTCTTACCCTGGTCTTTGGGAGTTGAATGTGGATTAATCAAAATAAGTGGTGTGTCTCTCCAGTCAGATGATGATATTGATGTTATGATGAATATGCTATAAGAGATCACAAAAATATATCTTCTTTTTACCCTGGAAGCATGTCTTTTAATAGTCCAGATACTAGGCTTAATCATCATCATCTCATTTCCTTATTTGGGTATGAAACTTTACCTGATATCCAAAAGTAGATCTGTTCACAGTCTAAGATGACCACCACCAACCACTGTCTCGGTTTACCTACAACTGTTTTCAAAAACCTCTCGTGTGTGTGTGTGTGTGTGCGTGTGCGAGAACCACCTTTACAGAAACCATCTCTCATAGGCCATATCTGGTTTACTTTTTCCCCCCCTTTTCTCTCCAACCCCTGAGAAAAGTATGCGATTGTAAACCAGATATGGCCTATGAGAGACGGTTTCTGGGGGTTTATGTTGTGTAGACTGGAGAGAGACACAGACACTTTATTTTTTCGGCATAAGGGCCGTTCCACAAACAGATGATTTTGCGTCCCTTTGATATTTTAAGTAGAGGCAAGCAGTTGTCTTTGCTGTAAAGCTGCCTGAGGGCTGGTAGGGAATGTGGCTGCCTGCTGGCTGAGTACAGCTGCCACACGTGATAGAAGCACGAAAGGGAATTGGTTATTATTGGACCGGAAATCCAACTGAATGCATAAACCGAACTGACTTTAATAACATATTATACCAGGCGCCAGCAGGTTTCTTTAGATCAGTGAGGCTGAAAAAGTTAGTAGTATCATACGAAACGGTACTACGCTATTCTAAAATGTTTGGCATCATGACGTTTTGGTTCTGTCATATTACCATTGTAGTGGTATACCATGTAACACTACTGCAAAGTCAGATGCTGACAGCAAATAGTTCAATGATATTACCATTGTAGTGGTATACCATGTAACACTACTGCAAAGTCAGATGCTGACAGCAAATAGTTCAATGATATTACTGAACAGTCAGATGCTGACTGCCTCTGCTGAACAACCTTGAAATGACCATCGCTGTTCTGAAAAAGGCAACGAGGCAGGCTACATTCTGTTCTCCTGTTCTGAAAAAGGCAACGAGGCTGGCTACATTCTGTTCTGAAAAAGGCAACGAGGCAGGCTACATTCTGTTCTGCTGTTCTGAAAAAGGCAACGAGGCAGGCTACATTCTGTTCTGCTGTTCTGAAAAAGGCAACGAGGCTGGCTACATTCTGTTCTGCTGTTCTGAAAAAGGCAACGAGGCAGGCTACATTCTGTTCTGCTGTTCTGAAAAAGGCAACGAGGCAGGCTACATTCTGTTCTCCTGTTCTGAAAAAGGCAACGAGGCTGGCTACATTCTGTTCTGAAAAAGGCAACGAGGCAGGCTACATTCTGTTCTCCTGTTCTGAAAAAGGCAACGAGGCTGGCTACATTCTGTTCTGAAAAAGGCAACGAGGCAGGCTACATTCTGTTCTCCTGTTCTGAAAAAGGCAACGAGGCTGGCTACATTCTGTTCTGAAAAAGGCAACGAGGCAGGCTACATTCTGTTCTGAAAAAGGCAACGAGGCAGGCTACATTCTGTTCTCCTGTTCTGAAAAAGGCAACGAGGCTGGCTACATTCTGTTCTGCTGTTCTGAAAAAGGCAACGAGGCAGGCTACATTCTGTTCTCCTGTTCTGAAAAAGGCAACGAGGCTGGCTACATTCTGTTCTCCTGTTCTGAAAAAGGCAACGAGGCTGGCTACATTCTGTTCTCCTGTTCTGAAAAAGGCAACGAGGCTGGCTACATTCTGTTCTGCTGTTCTGAAAAAGGCAACGAGGCAGGCTACATTCTGTTCTGCTGTTCTGAAAAAGGCAACGAGGCAGGCTACATTCTGTTCTGCTGTTCTGAAAAAGGCAACGAGGCAGGCTACATTCTGTTCTCCTGTTCTGAAAAAGGCAACGAGGCTGGCTACATTCTGTTCTCCTGTTCTGAAAAAGGCAACGAGGCTGGCTACATTCTGTTCTCCTGTTCTGAAAAAGGCAACGAGGCTGGCTACATTCTGTTCTCCTGTTCTGAAAAAGGCAACGAGGCTGGCTACATTCTGTTCTGCTGTTCTGAAAAAGGCAACGAGGCAGGCTACATTCTGTTCCACCGTTCTGAAAAAGGCAACGAGGCTGGCTACATTCTGTTCTGCTGTTCTGAAAAAGGCAACGAGGCAGGCTACATTCTGTTCCCCTAAAAAAAAGTGTGACTTCTGATATTTTGTTGTCTCTCTCGGTTTTCACTTCCAATTTCTTTGTCAACATATGTAGGCCTATGTACATACGTACCAATCCATCAGTTCCCTCCCTCAGTTGAGTGATGGACAGTAAGTTATTAGCAGCACAACGTGCTACCATGTGTGATGAAGAACAACTTAGACAAGTAGTAAGTAGTCAAGTGAGTTTTTTTAAATGGCTATTAAACCTAATCAATATTTATTATTTTTAGACAATCAAGTACAGTTCTTTTTCTTTTTGTTCCTTGTCAGAGGAGGAACATAGAAAATTATCTTGCATTGAAGATACCCTTCTTAGCTAGGAGACTATATTCATAGATCCAAACTTTTGACCTCTAACCTGTCGGCGTCATAAAGCAATACAATTTGCTGAATGTTGTCAGTATTTATTTACTTTGTTCCAGGTTATGATGAAATGCAAATAAGAAAATCACTTCTGACATGGAAAATGCACAGTTCTACAGATGATGCAATACAAACACAGAACTGGACCTTATAGACTCAGTTATACAGACAGTTTAGAGGTTGAGCTCTGGGCTCGGCTCAACATATTCACAAAAGTATATGAACACCCCTTCAAATGAGTGGACTCGGCCATTTCAGCAACATCCTTTGCTGACAGGTGCATAAAATCGAGCACACCGCCATACAATCTCAATAGACAAACATTGGCAGCAGAATGGCCTAACTGAAGAGCTCAGTAACGTTCAACGAGGCACTGTCATATGATGCCACCTTCCCAACGTCTAGGAGCAACAATGGCTCAGCCGCAAAGTGGTGGGCCACACAAGTTCACAGAACAGGACCGCCGAGTGCTGAAGTGTGTAGCTTGTATAAATCGTCTGTCCTCGGTTGAAACACTCACATTTAATTTATTTTACCTTTATTTAACCAGGCAAGTCAGTTAAGAACAAATTCTTATTTTCAATGACTGCCTAGGAACAGTAGGTTAACTGCCTGTTCAGGGGCAGAACGACAGATTTGTACCTTGTCAGCTCGGGGGTTTGAACTTGCAACCTTCCGGTTACTAGTCCAATGCTCTAACC
The DNA here is from genome assembly GCF_023373465.1 of Oncorhynchus keta. NCBI lineage: Eukaryota > Metazoa > Chordata > Actinopteri > Salmoniformes > Salmonidae > Oncorhynchus > Oncorhynchus keta. The sequence goes on from NC_068424.1 coordinate 78,684,656, forward strand.
ACTAGGCTACCCTGCCGCACCCAGTACATCCCGAGTAGTAGAATGGAAGTCCCCACAGCAATGTTCCAACATCTAGTGGAAATCCTTCCCAGAAGAGTGGAGGCTGTTATAGCAGCAAAAGGGGGGGGGGGGCATCTCCATATTAATGCCCATCATTTTGGAATGAGATGTTCAACGAGCAGGTGTATTTTGGACAGATTTAGACGAGAGTGAAACCTCTTGCTTTGCCTCTTCTCTGATAATATGCATGCCTACAAGTAACAGACATTTTTCATTAAGAGCTTAAAGGAAACATGCAACAATGACAAGCCTATTGTCTGACAGTTCAAAAGGCTATATCCTGTTATCAGTCAGCAAACCAAAAGGCATATCCTGTTATTGAACATGCAACTCCTGTAATAAAGCCGCTAATAAAACTTAATTTTCATACATTTACCAAAATGTAATTCGCGGAAAAAACCCTTCTTAACCTAATGTGAGCAGTTGTGATCGAGATGAAAATCTCTGTTAGAATTTTAGAAAGAGGGGGAATATAATAGCAACAGCTAGCAGAGGTTGCTAATATGACTAGGATTGAGCCTTTGGCTTCTGGACAACGAAAGAACAGTATAAACCAGATAAGTAAAAAATAAAAGTAACAAATAATTAAAGAGCTTCAGTAAAATAACAACAGCGAGGCTCTATACAGGGGGTACCGGTACAGAGTCAATGTGGAGGCTATATACAGGGGGTAACGGTACAGAGTCAATATGGAGGCTATATACAGGGGTAATGGTACAGAGTCAATGTGGAGGCTATATACAGGGGTACCGGTACAGAGTCAATATGGAGGCTATATACAGGGGTACCGGTACAGAGTCAATGTGGAGGCTATATACAGGGGTACCGGTACAGAGTCAATGTGGAGGCTATATACAGGGGTACCGGTACAGAGTCAATGTGGAGGCTATATACAGGGGGTACCGGTACAGAGTCAATGTGGAGGCTATATACAGGGGGTACCGGTACAGAGTCAATGTGGAGGCTATATACACAGGGTGTTACGGTACAGAGTCAATGTGGAGGCTATATACAGGGTGTTACGGTACAGAGTCAATGTGGAGGCTATTTACACAGGGGTACCGGTACAGAGTCAATGTGGAGGCTATATACAGGGGGTACCGGTACAGAGTCAATGTGGAGGCTATATACACAGGGTGTTACGGTACAGAGTCAATGTGGAGGCTATATACACAGGGTGTTACGGTACAGAGTCAATGTGGAGGCTATATACACAGGGTGTTACGGTACAGAGTCAATGTGGAGGCTATATACAGGGTGTTACGGTACAGAGTCAATGTGGAGGCTATATACAGGGGGTACCGGTACAGAGTCAATGTGGAGGCTATTTACACAGGGGGTACCGGTACAGAGTCAATGAGTGGGGGCACCAGTTAGTCGAGGTAATATGTACAGTTGATGTCGGAAGTTAACATACACCTTAGCCAAATACATTTAAACTCAGTTTCATAAATCCTGACATTTAATCCTAGTAAAAAAAATCCCTGTTTTAGGTCAGTTAGGATCACCACTTTATTTTAAGAATGTGAAATGTCAGAATAATAGTAGAGAGAATTATTTATTTCAGCTTTGATTTATTTCATCACATTCCCAGTGGGTCAGAAGTTTACATACACTCAATTAGTATTTGGTAGCATTGCCTTTACAATGTTTAACTTGGGTCAAACGTATCGGGTAGCCTTCCACAAGCTACCCACAATAAGTTGGGTGAATTTTGGCCCATTCCTCCTGACAGAGCTGGTGTAACTGAGTCAGGTTTGTAGGCCTCCTTGATTGCACACGCTTTTTCAGTTCTGCCCGCAAATGTTCTATTGGATTGAGGTCAGGGCTTCGTGATGACCACTCCAATACCTTGACTTTGTTGTACTTAAGCCATTTTGACACAACTTTGGAAGTATGCTTGGGGTCATTGTCCATTTGGAAGACCCATTTGCGACCAAGCGTTCATTCACTTCCTGACTGATGCCTTGAGATGTTGCTTCAATATATCCACATAATGCCATCTATATTGTGAAGTGCACCATTCCCTCCTGCAGCACCTCACTCCCACAACATGATGCTGCTACCCCTGTGCTTCACGGTTGGGATGGTGTTCTTTGGCTTGCAAGCCTCCCCCTTTTTCCTCCAAACATAAGCATGGTCATTATGGCCAAACAGTTATTTTTTTGTTTCATCAGACCAGAGGACATTTCTCAAAAAAATACTATCTTTGTCCCCATGTGCAGTTGCAAACCGTAGTCTGGCTTTTTTAATGGCGGTTTTGGAGCAGTGGCTTCTTCCTTGCTGAGAGGCCTTTCAGGTTATGTCGATATCGGACTCGTTTTACTGTGGATATAGATACTTTAGTACCCGTTTCCTCCAGCATCTTCACAAGGTCCTTTGCTGTTGTTCTGGGATTGATTTGCACTATTCACACTCTAGGAGACAACGCGTCTCCTTCCTGAGCGGTATGACGGCTGCATGGTCCCATGGTGTTTATACTTGCGTACTATTGTTTGTACAGATGAACATGGTACCTTCAGGTGTTTGGACATTGCTCCCAAGGATGAACCAGACTTGTGGAGGTCTACGATTTTCCCATGATGTCAAGCAAAGAGGCAATGAATTGGAAGGTAGGCCTTGAAATACATCCAGAGGTACACCTCCAATTGACTCAAATTATGTCAATTAGCCTATCAGAAGCTTCTAAAGCCATGACATAATTTTAGAGAATTTTCCAAGCTGTTGAAAGGCACAGTCAAATTAGTGTATGTAAACTTCTGCGCCAATGGAATTGTGATACAGTGAAATAATATGTCTGTAAATAATTGCTGGAACAATTACTTGTGTCATGCACAAAGTAGATGTTCTAACTGACTTGCCAAAACTATAGTTTGTTTTAACAAGAAATTTGTGGAGTGGTTGAATAACGAGTTAATGACTCCAACCGAAGTGCATTTAAACTTCTGACTTCAACTGTAGGTAGAATTAAAGTGACTATGCAAAGATAATAAACAGAGAGTAGCAGTTGCATAAAGAGGGGTGAGATGCAAATAGTCTGGGTAGATATTTGATTAGCTGTAATAGGAGTCTTATGACTTGGGGGGTAGAAGCTGTTAAGAAGTCTTTTTGACCTAGACTTGGCACTCCGGTACTGTTGCTGTGCGGTAGCAGAGAGAACAGTCTGACTACAAGTTTAACCAACTTGGATCTATTTGCTAGTTAACAAGGCTGAACAGTTGAAGTATGGCCACCTTTCTGTCTATCTCCGACTGTTTGAACAGCATACTAGACTGTCCACTTTGTTCAGATGTTGAAATCAAGTGGCCTACCACATCTCACAATGAGAACGAGTTACCATATCCTTATAGAAAAAAAAAAACTGTGCTTTATGCTTTTTGCACATTTATAAAAATAGACTAGACAGCTAGTATAACAGTCTTTGGCTAAAATGCTGCTAGTGGTACGTGTTACCTCAATGCTGTGCTCGACAAACTGAGGATTCATTTCCCAAAATCAATGTTCATGGATACTCCCGTTGTAGTAGTGTTTACTCTGCACGTAATTTGAGGAGTTGAGACATAAAAAGGCTATCAGTAGAAAGGTCAACTTCTCCTCCATTACCGTAAAATTATTTCTCAAGGGTGGGACTAAAAATCAAATTAAATTAAAAAGAACTTGTGTAAAATGTATACGGGTTCAGAACCTTTTCGAATCATCACAGTTGACAAATATAAATCAAAACTGGATGGTCTTCAGAGGTAAAATGGGAGGGGTTGAGGGAGACTGAATGAATGGGCCTAAAAACAAACAAACGATAACTATTGGAAAATAGACTGTGTCCTTAAAATGTATATAGTATGTATAAGCTGGAAGTAAAAGCCTAAAAGTTGTTGTCCATTAGTTTACTCCAATTAGGGGAGGGGTGGTTAGGGGAATATATATATATATATATATATATATATATATATATATATATATATATAAAATTATTTTTTAAATCCAGGGGATTGGAAATGATGCAGACAATTACATTGATAGAAGCCACAATCTGCAATATTAAAGCTGATCTACCCCCTAAAAAGTTTGATTTTTTAAAGGCTCAATGCAACATAGTCATGAAGAGGCCATGAAAATGCCTCTTCCCCCACAGGAGGCTGAAAAGATTCAGCATGGGCCTATAGATAATGATTAATAAGTTATAAATTAGTTAACCACTCGGACTATCTGTGTTGACCATTTTTGCAATACCTGTTTTGAAATCATCAACATACGCTACTGTTTATTATCTATCCTGTTGCCTAGTCACTTTATCCCTACCTATATATATATATATATATATATATATATATATATATATATATATATATATATATATATACCTCAATGACCTAGTACCCATGCACATGGACTCGGTACTGGCACCCTGTGTATACGGCCAAGTTATTATGGACTCGGTACTGGTACCCTGTGTATACGGCCAAGTTATTATGGACTCGGTACTGGTACCCTGTGTATACGGCCAAGTTATTATGGACTCGGTACTGGTACCCTGTGTATACGGCCAAGTTATTATGGACTCTGTACTGGTACCCTGTGTATACGGCCAAGTTATTATGGACTCGGTACTGGTACCCTGTGTATACGGCCAAGTTATTATGGACTCGGTACTGGTACCCTGTGTATACGGCCAAGTTATTATGGACTCGGTACTGGTACCCTGTGTATACGGCCAAGTTATTATGGACTCGGTACTGGTACCCTGTGTATACGGCCAAGTTATTATTGCTCGGTACTGATACCCTGTGTATATGGCCAAGTTATTATGGACTTGGTACCGATACCCTGTGTATACGGCCAAGTTATTATGGACTCGGTACTGATACCCTGTGTATATGGCCAAGTTATTATGGACTTGGTACCGATACCCTGTGTATATGGCCAAGTTATTATGGACTCGGTACTGGTACCCTGTGTATACGGCCAAGTTATTATGGACTCGGTACTGGTACCCTGTGTATACGGCCAAGTTATTATGGACTCGGTACTGATACCCTGTGTATACGGCCAAGTTATTATTGCTCGGTACTGATACCCTGTGTATAGGGCCAAGTTATCTTTACTCATTGTGGATTTATTCCTATTATTTTTTCTCTATGTGTTCACCTTTAACTCTGCACTGTTGGAAAAGGACCAGTATGTAAGCGTTTCACTGTTAGTCTACACACCTGTTGTTGAAGAGGCATGTGGCCAATAAAATTTGATTTGATTTTGTGAGTGGCAGGGGGAGGGGCTTGATGAGTGCGTGTGTAAACAGAGAGAAAGAGGCCAAAAGCTCTCAAAATAAGCATAATGCTTTTCTATGGGCTTGTCATCTACCCTCCCGCCTTCGGTACAATGACTCCCATTGTTATGGTGCAGACGTTAACATCATTATATCCAGATCTCTGGTGTAAATGAGAAGGTGCACACAACACAGGAGTGAAGGAGACGAGACCAAAAACACAACATGAGAACAAGCCGAAATAAACACTCATTAAAAAACATCAAGGGCTAATGGCAAGGGCTAATGGCATGTACCTACAAGGGCTAATGGCATGTACCTACAAGGGCTAATGGCATGTACCTACAAGGGCTAATGGCATGTACCTACAAGGGCTAATAATATATAATAAATAATATAAAATATATGCCATTTAGCAGACGCTTTTATCAAAGCGACTTACAGTCATGTGTGCATACATTCTACGTATGGGTGGTCCGGGAATCGAACCCACTACCCTGGCGTTACAAGCGCCATGCTCTACCAATTGAGCTACAGAAGGACCACTATGGCATGTACCTACAAGGGCTAATGGCATGTACCTACAAGGGCTAATGGCATGTACCTACCTACAAGGGTCCTTCTTGTAGCTCAGTTGGTAGAGCATGGCGCTTATAACGCCAGGGTAGTGGGTTCGATTCCCGGGACCACCCATACGTAGAATGTATGCACACATGACTGTAAGTCGCTTTGGATAAAAGCGTCTGCTAAATGGCATATATTATTATTATATTACAAGGGCTAATGGCATGTCCATGCAGTTTTCAAACAATGTACTGGTAAGTGCTAAAATAGAGGTGTGTTCCTGTCACCAGATCTCAGCTAGGCCGATACAGGCATTTGGAATATTGTGCAAAACAACATTAATTTGATATAACGCCCAGCCCTAGCTGAGATCTGGTGACAGGAACACACCTCTATTTTAGCACTTACCAGTACATTGTTTGAAAACTGCATGGACATGCCATTAGCCCTTGCTTTACATCTGAATATAAACATGCCTGGATTAGCCTAAAATGTTGAAGTAACTGGCCCAGTATTTCGTCAGACGTCATTACTCATTTATCTGGACATAATAAGGACATTCATTGATCAATTAATTAACAGAAGTACCTACGAAAGGGCTTTGGCACAGTAGCTGTCAGTTAGCTACTTACCCACAACTACCCACTTAATTTACTAGCTGACAACAACAACAAAAAAGCTATAGGTATAACGTTAGCTAGGTACGGCACTTTAGACCCACTTACCCCCCCAAAATGACATTCTGCAATTACTGCGTCCAAAATACCACAGTCGACTGCAGTTATTACACTTTTACTGCAGTTTCAAAACATTTTTGTTGTTGTTGCAAGGTCTCAAAGCCATCATTAGAAACCGTTCGGTTTGGAGCTGTATTTGTTAGCCAAGCTAGTCTATATCAACATCGTTGTTTGATCACATATTACAGCTACATCACCTCCAGCTGGTTAACGTTAGTAGACAAAACATCAGTTTGTTTTGCATGCTCCAATCCTGTCTAAGTAATGTTAGCTAGCTAGTTATATACGATTCATTCACGATAACTCACCTGTAAAGCGGTGATTCCTGCCTCGGTAGTGTTAAATTAAAGGAGTTCGCTAGAGGGGCATCTCTTGGCAGAGCAGTATTTTTTCCTACTATGCACGTCGATATTGTACTTGACGTGAGAGGAAAAGGCGATCTTTGTAAAAAAAAAAATACAAGTGAACTGCTAATGCTAGCTTTTTGAAGACCACTACCGGTACAAAGGTCGTTTGGTCACATGGTTTGGAAGAGGGTGCATGTCAGCTGACCAAATGTTGGATACTTTGATTTTGTAGCTTGCTAGCTGTCTTGTTACGCAACCGATCTATTTCCATCAATACTAGCTAAGTCAATTATCGTTAGTCTGAAATTATGCCGATTGTTTGGTGTGAAACATCACCACAAACATTTAATTGGCCAAGTTGATACAAGCGGTAAGCGCTGCGTGTTCGCCCATGGAGAAGACTGGGCTAGTCTTTATTTTTTGTTTGTTTATCTGAACAATTTAAATCTGCGGCAGAATCTATCGATATTGTGACACCATGTGTCACTTTTTCGCGAACTCGGCCATTGTTTCGTATTTGGTTAAATTGTAGCTGATTCCTAAAAAAAAAAGAAAGAATTCCAAAACGTTCCAGAATGATAAAACAACTTCCGCATTCCGGTGTGACATATTAAGGGATCTGGATAAGTTCCCTGCAACAATGATGCTATGGGGGAAAAAATGACTTCTCCCAAAATAATTTAATTGTAAATTGTTCTGCGAAAAAAATATATTACTCAGTACAATTGTGCTCTCATCCCACTAACGTTATACATGTGAATTTTGCCTAAAAAATGCCAAGTTACTTTAACCAATATCTAGCAAAGTGTTGATGGTCCCTAACTTTGATGTCGCTAGCCCGGCAGCAACACATTCACTACCTAGTTAGTGGTACAAGCTTTGAAAGAGGCGAAACTCAATTGATCTTGAACTCAACAGCAACATGACGACCGTAAGATGTGTTATTGTTACATTGTTAAGTAGCTAGCTGGTGCTGAGATTGCGGTGCTTTGATACATATACAGCTTGAAACTAATGCCTGCAAAATCGTGTAAATGTTCCTTACAGGCCAGAACGTTTAATACAATTATATTTACACGTAGTCTACCGCTTGTCTGTGCGTTTTGTCCTTGAGACAAAATATCCACAGGAAACGAACTCGTTGACCTGTAGCGAAATGCTTGTGCTTATAGTTCCGACAGTGCAGCAATTTCTAATAAGTAATCTAACAATTACACAACATGTACCCAAAACACACACATCTAAGTAAGGAATGGGTCTCAGGCACTGCATCTCAGTGCTTGAGGCGTCACTATAGACACACTGGTTCGATTCCAGGCTGTATCACAACCGGCCGTGATTGGGACCCCCTAGGGCAGCGGAAAGCGTCCTCCGGGTTTGGCCGGTGTAGGCCGTAATTGTAAATAAGAATTTGTTCTTAATTGACTTGCCTAGTTAAATAAAGGTTAAAATAAATAAATAAAATATATGCATATGTGGAGGAGCAATGTCAGAGCAGCATAGACTGAGATACAGTAGAATAGAATACAGTATATACATATGAAATGAGTAATGCAAGATATGTAAACATTATTAAAGTGACTAGTGTTCCATTTATTAAAGTGGCCAATGATTTCAAGTCTGTATGTAGGTTGCAGCCTATCTGCTAGTGATGGCTATTTAAAAGTCTGATGCCCTTGAGATAGAAGCTGTTTTTCAGTCTCTTGGTCCCCGCTTTGATGCACCTGTACTGACCTCGCCTTCTGGATGATAGCGGGGTGGACAGGCAGTGGCTCGGGTGGTGGTTGTCCTTGGTGATCTTTTTGGCCTTCCTGCGACATCGGGTGCTGTAGGTGTCATGGAGGGCAGGTAATTTGCCCCCTGTGATGTGTTGTTGCGCCTCCTTCACCACACTGTCTGTGTGGGTGGAGCATTTCAGTTTGTCAGTGATGTGTACACCGAGGAACTTAACTTTCTACCTTCTCCACCGCTGTCCCGTCAATGTGGATGGGGGGATGCTCCCTCTGCTGTTTCCTGAAGTCCATGATCGTCTTTGTTTTGTTGATGTTGAGTGAGTGGTTGTTTTCGTGGCACCACACTCCCGTAACCCTCACCTCCTCTCTGTAGGCTGTCTCGTCGTTGTTGGTAATCAAGCCTACCACTGTAGTGTCGTCTGCAAACTTGATGATTGAATTGGAGGCATGCGTGGCCACGCAGTCATTGGTGAACGGGAATACAGAAGGGGACTGAGCATGCACCCTTGTGGGGCCCCAGTGTTGAGGATCAGCGAAGTGGAGGTGTTGTTTCCTACCTTCACCACCTGGGGGTGGCCCATCAGGAAGTCCAGGACCCAATTGCACAGGGTGGGGTTCAGACCCAGGCGCTCAAGCTTAATGATGAGCTTTGAGAGTATTATGGTGTTGAATGCTGAGCTATAGTCAATGAACGGCATTCTTACGTAGGTATTCCTCTTGTCCACATGGGATAGGGCAGTGTGATGGCAATTGCATCGTCTGTGGACCTATTGGGGCAGTAAGCAAATTTAAGTGGGTGGCAGGTAAGATGGAGGTGAATTGGTCCTTGACTCGTCTCTTAAAGCACTTCATGATGACAGAGGTGAGTGCTACAGGGCAATAGTCATTTAGTTCATTTCGTTCAGTTTTGCATTCTTGGGTACAGGAACAATTGTGGCCGTCTTGAAGCATGTAGGGACAGCAGACTGGGATAGGGAGAGATTGAATATGTCCGTAAACACACCAACCAGCTGGTCTTGGTCTGTGCATGCTTTGAGGACGTGGCTAGGGATGCCGTCTGGATCAGCAGCCTTGCGAGGGTTAACACATTTAAATGTCTTACTCACATTGGCCACAGAGAAGGAGAGCCCACAGTCCTTGGTAGCGGGCCGGCGTCGGTGGAGCTGTGTTATCCTCAAAGCGGGTGAAGAAGCTGTTTAGCTTGTCCAGGAGCAAGACGTTGGTGTCTGCGACATGGCTAATTTTCCTTTTGTAGTTCGTGATTGTCTGTAGACCCTGCCACATACGTCTCGTGTCTGAGCTGTTTTTCAGCGACAGGGTCTGGGAGATTAGTCAGGATCGAGGGAAAGATGAACGGAGCAAAGTACAGAGAGGTCCTTGATGAAAACCTGCTCCATAGGTCTCAGGATCTCAGACTGGGGCGAAGGTTCACCTTCCAATAGGACAACGACCCTAAGCACACAACCAAGACAACGCAGGAGTAGCTTCGGGACCAGTCTCTAAATGACCTTGAGTGGCCCAGCCAGTGCCCGGACTTGAACCTGATCGAACACCTGGACATAGCTGTGCAGCGACGTTCCCCATCCAACCTGACAGAGCTTGAGAATATCTGCAGAGAAGAATGGGAGAAATTCCCCAAATACAGGTGTGCCAAGCTTGTAGCGTCATACCCAAGAAGACTCTAGGCTGTTTATCGCTGCCAAAGGTGCTTCAACAAAGTACTGACTAAAGGGTCTGAATATATAAGTTTTTTTATTTGTAATACATTTGCCAAAAAATTATATAAAACTGTTTTTGCTTTGTCATTATGGGTTATTGTGTTTTAGATGGATGAGGGGAAAATAAATATTTAATCAATTTTAGAATAAGTCTGTAACGTAACAAAATATGGCAAAAGTCAAGGGGTCGGAATACTTTCCGAATGCACTGTAGAAACTACAGAGTCAAAGCATTTATCCCAAGACCAATGCAGTGTGTTCACTGTGAAGCTTTTGGTTATGTAGCAAGTGCTTGCAGAAGGGAGAAGACAAGATGTCCAAGTTGTGGGAAAGATCATGTCATGTGTTATAAAAGTGATGAAGCAGTGGTCCTTCTGTAGCTCAGTTGGTAGAGCATGGCGCTTGTAACGCCAGGGTAGTGGGTTCGATTCCCGGGACCACCCATACGTAGAATGTATGCACACATGACTGTAAGTCGCTTTGGATAAAAGCGTCAGCTAAATGGCATATATTATTATTATTATATTATTATTATTATTATTATTATGAAAATGTGACATGTTGTAACTGTGGAGGGAACCATGAAGCCACGTCTTTGGAATGCCCCACAAGAAGGAAAGACAATGAGGTGCCCAAAGACAGCTGTCCAGAGCATTTCATATGCAACAGATGTTAAAAGGGTTGAGGGTTTGAATGGTGCTCCTGAAGAGTCCATGGTGGTGGACACTTTCACTGCAGAGCCGAATATATTGATCAAAGTCACCTTGTCCGAGAGAGATTTACATGGGTATCAAAATGTCACTCCAGGGTAAGCCTACACGAAACACAGCCCTTATTTAAGTGTTTCAAAAATCCCTTATGGGGAAAATGAATGGTGGAAAAAACGATTGGAACCATTTCCCTGTTTGACCTCTAGATTTTATGGGTATTATGACATCACCACTGTGGGGCTCTATAGGTTAACAATACTTTCCTGTGGATATTTTGTCTCAAATTTCAAGTAGCTGAAGAACAAATTAAATCGCACAGACAACCGATGTAGAGTAAGTTTAAATGTAATTTTATTCAACATTCTGGCTTGTAAGGAACATTTTACAGGCTGTATATGCCAATTAATTGTGTATTACAGCCTGATTTTATTACAGCCTGATTTAATCAAACGAATACATAGCTAGCTAGTTTAGCTAGTCATTGCTTGCTAACTGGTTAGCTGTCCCATACTAGCATGAGAATGACACACAACCCCTGGAATGTTAATCATTTTGTGAATTATTCCCACAGAAGCACGAATTCTTTGTGGACATGACATGTGAGGGATGCTCTGGGGCAGTCACCCGAGTCCTCAATAAACTGGGTGAGTAGCTAAATGTCACCCGAGTCCTCAATAAACTGGGTGAGTAGCTAAATGTCACCCGAGTCCTCAATAAACTGGGTGAGTCGCTAAATGTCACCCGAGTCCTCAATAAACTGGGTGAGTAGCTAAATGTCACCCGAGTCCTCAATAAACTGGGTGAGTAGCTAAATGTCACCCGAGTCCTCAATAAACTGGGTGAGTCGCTAAATGTCACCCGAGTCCTCAATAAACTGGGTGGGTAGCTAAATGTCACAGCAAATCCAGCATTCTGGAACATCTGTTATACAACACACACACAGGCTCACACACTTTGTTGAGAATGGTGTGCTTTGGTTTAGCTAAATTCAGCAAATATAGATTACTTGTGTCCTATTGACTGGCTTGCTAAAATGTGTTTTATTTTCTCTTTCTGTCTTATTTGTTGGCGTAAGGTGGTGTCCAATTTGAGATCGACCTCCCCAACAAGAAGGTTTTCATTGAGTCTGACAAGGACACGGATGTGCTTCTGGAAACACTTAAGAAGACTGGAAAGGCGGCTAACTACATCGGCCCCAAGTGACGAATCCTCCTCTTTTCTCTATAGAACAGGTGAACTCTCTACATATATTAAGTGACCATCAATTCAATATCGAACAAACTTCCCATCCATCCCTACAGCTCCTTCCTCTTCTCACCATCGCAACCTGTTTAGCCTTATCTTGTCCTTGTTTCTGTGTTAGCTGTTGGTTGGTGCTGATATGAAGGATGATCATGAGAAGAAAGAACCCTGGCTGACATGTCTTCATGGACCACTGGAATGAGCTTGCACTGCCAAGCTGTCCACTTTCAGTAATTTAAGCACTATTATTGATGTGTCCCAAATGCCACTATAAAGGCCCAGGTCCAAAGTAGGGCACTGTATACAGAATAGAGTACCCTTTTGGGACGAATCCACTGTGAATATCCAGTGTGATTGATGCGCAGGATTAAATATATCATGTTATCTATATGGGTTAACTTTACCGCAGGGAAATGAAAGGATGTAAAGATCGCTGTCTCTGCTTTGTCTTAACGAAAGCACCTATTGTAATTCACATTGATTTGGGGGGAACGACAACCATCCTGTATTACGTTTTCCTTTCGCTGTCTGAATATTGTTCATGTTTACCCACATGTCAAATAAATAAAATGGTGATTCTAGACACCTGTCCTCTTATTTCTTTATTTTCACACATAGTCAAACCTTCTGCGGAAGGCCGTCCTTAAAGAGCTGTTTATTATCCCAAGAAAATACGGCCTAATTTACATAAGAAATAATAAAAACAAAATTGGTCCGCATACAAGTTCTGATGAGTAACATATTATTTTAGTTTGGAGATGTCTTGCCAGATTGTATGATGTGACTACCACTAGGTGGTAGTGTTTATTCTTGGTTTAATTTGACAGGAGGATCCCTCCCCTTTTTCATCGATTGCGTGGAATTCGACTTCAGTTTCTTGCACAATGTCATGTACCTTCAGCCGTGCAAATGCCAACATCAGCCGTTTTCGTCAAAGATAAATGATTGAGCTGCAGTTAGTAGATTTGTAAATCATATAGCTTTTTCATGCTTATTCTGAAGGGGTAAGAGCGTTATGTAGTTTTATTAGAAAAAAGTACATTTTTAAGAAGACATGGTATGAGACACGGTGTATATACTATCTCTGAGACAATTTGCAATTGGGTCTACGGTGCTATGACAGGCAAACCATCCCTTACCCCTGTGTTAGTTGGTACAATCCGAACGGGACCTTCCACAAGTCCCAGGACAACGGACACTACCAATTCATAAAAGAGGGTGGCACAGCAGATGTAGAAAGACCACCCAAGATATCTGAACATCAGTGATGACTGTTCTTCGATGGACACCAGGAAGATGATTACAGTACTGGTACACAGGACCACTGGGAGGGATAGAACAAAAAAACAATGAAAACGTAATAATATATTGACAGAGAGGAAAATCTAAATAGAATTGTATTTGTCACGCGTGCCGAATACAACAAGTGTAGACCCTACAGTGAAATGCTTACCGGCCTTTAACTAACAACGCATTAAGAAGTTTTAAGAAGAAAAAAAGGTTTTTAGGTAAAAACAAAATAGAAAATATAAGTAACAAATAATTTAAAACATGAAGATAAAAACACCTTCCAAGTAACAAATACATCTGGCGTATAAAAGCTGATCTTGCATCCCGATCACATACAAATTCCCACCAATCATGTATTGCAGCCAACAGAAATCAGCATATAAACTAGCAAGTACTTTTTGACATCCTGGGCATTATGTAACCTGGAATACAAACTGATACTCCGTTTAACCATACGGAGCATATCTGTTTGGATTCATATCAATCTGGATTCCACTCCATGTCATAATGCTCTAATGTAGTGACAAATCATTAAGCGAGCACAAACACCTACCTGAGACATATTTCATAGCCTACCTGAGATAATATTTCATAGCCTACCTGAGACATATTTCATAGCCTACCTGAGATAATATTTCATAGCCTACCTGAGGTAATATTTCATAGCCTACCTGAGATAATATTTCATAGCCTACCTGAGATAATATTTCATAGCCTACCTGAGATAATATTTCATTGTCTACCTGAGATAATATTTCATTGTCTACCTGAGATAATATTTCATAGCCTACCTGAGATAATATTTCATAGCCTACCTGAGATAATATTTCATAGCCTACCTGAGATAATATTTCATTGTCTACCTGAGATAATATTTCATTGCCTACCTGAGATAATATTTCATAGCCTACCTGAGATAATATTTCATTGTCTACCTGAGATAATATTTCATAGCCTACCTGAGATAATATTTCATTGCCTACCTGAGATAATATTTCATTGTCTACCTGAGATAATATCGAGGAGTAGTGCAGCAATGACGCTCCTACCACTTTCTAGAGCTGGTCTGATAGTGAAAAGAGAAGCAAAGGAGAGAGCACTGGAGCCAGAGAGGACTATCCAAGACGAACTATATGTACCTGATAATGAATCAAATAGGTACTTATAAGGTATCTGACGTTCATGCCATCAACTTAGCCTGTGTTGACATTTGTACACATAGTAGTAGGCAGACAGTCAGCCATTTCAGGTGCATGTTTGTGTAATTTAGAGACAAACATCCACCATTTTAAAAAGAGACTAGGCCTCAAGTTTTAATATGCTATAATTGTAGTTATATACTGCAATTGAAGTTATATACTTTATAAACCTGTTCTCGTTCTCTTGAATTAAACAGATGTGTACGTCAATGTAGCCCAGTTTAATGAATAGCCCACATTCATCACATCTTGTGAGTGGGAGACTGCTGCCTGACAAAATGTGCTTACCCTGAAGAAAGAGCCTGATGTCATAACACTTTGAGTTTGATGACAGTATGTCACACATACACTACTACCAACATACTGTCACAGTGGCCCAATTGTTCTCTTGTACAGCGGTTTGGAATAGCACTGTATGCATTCCAAATGGCACCCTTATTCCCCCCGATAGCGTAGCGCTCTATAGGCCTCCGGTCAAAAGTAGTGCACTATAATGGGAGTATGGTGCGATTAGGGATGTAGTCACTCTCCCTCCACAAAAGGACAACATGTAACGGCAACGCTGCTCACCCATCCATGCTGGGAACCCGGTGCAACTGGAGAAGCCTTCGTAGCTGTTGCAGAGCCTAAAACAAGGCATTGTCCCCCCCACACATTGACTCTGTACCGGTACCCCCCTGTATATAGTCTCACTATTGTTATTTTACTGCTGCTCTTTAATTACTTGTTCATTGTATTTCTTATTCTTGTTCATATTCTTTATTATTGTTATTATTTTTGTATTCATGTTTGTATGGGTAGCCTAGTGGTTAGAGCGTTGGACTAGTAACCGGAAGGTTGCAAGTTCAAACCCCCGAGCTGGCGAGGTACAAATCTGTCGTTCTGCCCCTGAACAGGCAGTTAACCCACTGTTCCTAGGTTGTCATTGAAAATAAGAATTTGTTCTTAACTGACTTGCCTGGTTAAATAAAATTTTAAAAATAAAAAAATAAAAATGGCAAACAGGCCCTCGCTGGTCCCCTCCGGTTGGACCAGCCACCGTGGGGGCACACAGGCCCTCGCTGGTCCCCTCCGGTTGGACCAGCCACCATGGGGGCAAACAGGCCCTCGCTGGTCCCCTCCGGTTGGACCAGCCACCGTGGGGGCAAACAGGCCCTCGCTGGTCCCCTCCGGTTGGACCAGCCACCATGGGGGCAAACAGGCCCTCGCTGGTCCCCTCCGGTTGGACCAGCCACCGTGGGGGCAAACAGGCCCTCGCTGGTCCCCTCCGGTTGGACCAGCCACCGTGGGGGCACACAGGCCCTCGCTGGTCCCCTCCGGTTGGACCAGCCACCGTGGGGGCACACAGGCCCTCGCTGGTCCCCTCCGGTTGGACCAGCCACCGTGGGGGCACACAGGCACGTTGTATACAGACTAAACTCCACAGACACTATGGCTGTCATTACTGTTACTGGGCTCCTCATGCCACTCGTTATTGTCTTTCTCTGTTCCTCAGATGTTCTTCAAAATGTCCTCTTTCAAGCAGCTCAGTCACATTAATTCATTACTGGAAGATCAGGCATAGCTTTTTAGTTTACACGTTATAGCCTATCTGATTGAAATGGTTAGGCTTCTTTGGTTCAGAAATGGTTGTGTCCAATGACAGCCTTGGATCTTTGTGTTCCTGCATTCAGAATGTGATGTGTATTCTGTTCTATCAATGATATCATGTTTATTCTTTTACAGATGATACTGGCTTAGCTAGACGGTCACAAATACAGTCTATTTGCTTTTGTGATTTTGGCAAACGTCGTCCATAAGGCAGGTATATCTGGGAACAGATGCCTATTAAATACTGTTTTTGTAAACAATCATCTGTATTGCTGTCATCCACATCTAGTGACAACGCTTCACTCAACTTATTCATTGTAGAAGGAGATCTATGGAAACAGGAAGACTTATTTTTGTAATTCATACCATTTTTTAAATTTTTTTTTTTCTAAATAAAATAAATAAAAGTAATAATAATAATTTATAAATAAATACATTTGCGACTGAATTAATCAAACAGTAATTAAACACAATATTAGGTCATAGATAACTTACTGTAGGTGTTATTAAAATGTACATTAAAATATTTGTCACTTTTTGGAATTTGTGCCAAGACCCAAGACTGTTGCTTGTTTAATATAGAGACTGATTGATGAGCTACGATTGAATAATTGGCTGTTCAATCAAGTGTCTCAACAGCTCAGATAGGAAATCCCAGGGAGGTACAGTAAATTCACCCTCCTCTCACTACCCTGTCTGACTCTTTCCTGAGTTGACCAGCGAGGCTGTCCTCCTGAGGGGAGGGAAACGCTCCTGTTAGATCCTGTGGTCCCTGCCAAAGGAAACAGAAATCTGACTTATCGAGATTTGAGTTAAATGTGCATATGGAGTGCCGAGAGTAAATATGCAACAGTGGGCATACAGACATGGTTGGATTGGCTGAAATAATATTTATTTTCTGCACTGCCCACATCATTAGATTTAATTCAAATCTAAATCAAATCACATTTTATTATTCACATGCGCGAATACAACTGGTGTAGGTAGACCTTACAGTGAAATTATGAATACAACTGGTGTAGGTAGACCTTACAGTGAAATGCTGAATACAACTGGTGTAGTAGACCTTACAGTGAAATGATGAATACAACTGGTGTAGTAGACCTTACAGTGAAATGCTGAATACAACTGGTGTAGTAGACCTTACAGTGAAATGATGAATACAACTGGTGTAGTAGACCTTACAGTGAAATGATGAATACAACTGGTGTAGTAGACCTTACAGTGAAATGCTGAATACAACTGGTGTAGTAGACCTTACAGTGAAATGCTGAATACAACTGGTGTAGGTAGACCTTACAGTGAAATGCTGAATACAACTGGTGTAGGTAGACCTTACAGTGAAATGCTGAATACAACTGGTGTAGTAGACCTTACAGTGAAATGATGAATACAACTGGTGTAGGTAGACCTTACAGTGAAATGATGAATACAACTGGTGTAGGTAGACCTTACAGTGAAATGCTGAATACAACTGGTGTAGTAGACCTCACAGTGAAATGCTCACTTACGAGCCCCTAACCAACAATGTAGTTTAAAAAGAAATACAAACATGAATACAAAAATAATAATAATAAAGAATATGAACAAGAATAAGAAATAAAATGAACAAGTAATTAAAGAGCAGCAGTAAAATAACAATAGTGAGACTATATACAGGGGGTACCGGTACAGAGTCAATGTGCGGGGGGGACAATGCCTTGTTTTAGGCTCCACTAGCCTACAGATGTCAGGGGGGGGGGGCAATGCCTTGTTTTAGGCTCCACTAGCCTACAGATGTCAGGGGGGGGGGGACAATGCCTTGTTTTAGGCTCCACTAGCCTACAGATGTCAGGGGGGGGGGGGACAATGCCTTGTTTTAGGCTCCACTAGCCTACAGATGTCAGGGGGGCGGTGCCTTGTTTTAGGCTCCACTAGCCTACAGATGTCAGGGGGGACAATGCCTTGTTTTAGGCTCCACTAGCCTACAGATGTCAGGGGGCAATGCCTTGTTTTAGGCTCCACTAGCCTACAGATGTCAGGGGGGACAATGCCTTGTTTTAGGCTCCACTAGCCTACAGATGTCAGGGGGGACAATGCCTTGTTTTAGGCTCCACAAGCCTACAGATGTCAGGGGGGACAATGCCTTGTTTTAGGCTCCACTAGGTTACAGATGTCAGGGGGGCAGTGCCTTGTTTTAGGCTCCACTAGCCTACAGATGTCAGGGGGGGGGGGGACAATGCCTTGTTTTAGGCTCCACTAGCCTACAGATGTCAGGGGGGACAGTGCCTTGTTTTAGGCTCCACTAGCCTACAGATGTCAGGGGGACAATGCCTTGTTTTAGGCTCCACTAGCCTACAGATGTCAGGGGGGACAATGCCTTGTTTTAGGCTCCACTAGCCTACAGATGTCAGGGGAACGACAATGCCTTGTTTTAGGCTCCACTAGCCTACAGATGTCAGGGGGAACAATGCCTTGTTTTAGGCTCCACTAGCCTACAGATGTCAGGGGGACAATGCCTTGTTTTAGGCTCCACTAGCCTACAGATGTCAGGGGGGACAATGCCTTGTTTTAGGCTCCACTAGCCTACAGACGTCAGGGGGGCAGTGCCTTGTTTTAGGCTCCACTAGCCTACAGATGTCAGGGGGGACAATGCCTTGTTTTAGGCTCCACTAGCCTACAGATGTCAGGGGGGACAATGCCTTGTTTTAGGCTCCACTAGCCTACAGATGTCAGGGGGACAGTGCCTTGTTTTAGGCTCCACTAGCCTACAGATGTCAGGGGGGCGGTGCCTTGTTTTAGGCTCCACTAGCCTACAGATGTCAGGGGGGACAATGCCTTGTTTTAGGCTCCACTAGCCTACAGATGTCAGGGGGGCAATGCCTTGTTTTAGGCTCCACTAGCCTACAGATGTCAGGGGGACAATGCCTTGTTTTAGGCTCCACAAGCCTACAGATGTCAGGGGGGACAATGCCTTGTTTTAGGCTCCACTAGGTTACAGATGTCAGGGGGGGCAGTGCCTTGTTTTAGGCTCCACTAGCCTACAGATGTCAGGGGGGGGGGGACAATGCCTTGTTTTAGGCCCCACTAGCCTACAGATGTCAGGGGGGACAGTGCCTTGTTTTAGGCTCCACTAGCCTACAGATGTCAGGGGGGACAATGCCTTGTTTTAGGCTCCACTAGCCTACAGATGTCAGGGGGACAATGCCTTGTTTTAGGCTCCACTAGCCTACAGATGTCAGGGGGAACGACAATGCCTTGTTTTAGGCTCCACTAGCCTACAGATGTCAGGGGGGAACAATGCCTTGTTTTAGGCTCCACTAGCCTACAGATGTCAGGGGGACAATGCCTTGTTTTAGGCTCCACTAGCCTACAGATGTCAGGGGGGACAATGCCTTGTTTTAGGCTCCACTAGCCTACAGACGTCAGGGGGGCAGTGCCTTGTTTTAGGCTCCACTAGCCTACAGATGTCAGGGGGGGGGGACAATGCCTTGTTTTAGGCTCCACTAGCCTACAGATGTCAGGGGGGGACAATGCCTTGTTTTAGGCTCCACTAGCCTACAGATGTCAGGGGGGGGTGACAGTGCCTTGTTTTAGGCTCCACTAGCCTACAGATGTCAGGGGGACAATGCCTTGTTTTAGGCTCCACTAGCCTACAGATGTCAGGGGGGCAATGCCTTGTTTTAGGCTCCACTAGCCTACAGATGTCAGGGGGGACAATGCCTTGTTTTAGGCTCCACTAGCCTACAGATGTCAGGGGGACAGTGCCTTGTTTTAGGCTCCACTAGCCTACAGATGTCAGGGGGACGACGACAATGCCTCGTTTTAGGCTCCACTAGCCTACAGATGTCAGGGGGGACAGTGCCTTGTTTTAGGCTCCACTAGCCTACAGATGTCAGGGGGGACAATGCCTTGTTTTAGGCTCCACCAGCCTACAGATGTCAGGGGGGACAGTGCCTTGTTTTAGGCTCCACTAGCCTACAGATGTCGGGGGGACAATGCCTTGTTTTAGGCTCCACTAGCCTACAGATGTCAGGGGGGACAATGCCTTGTTTTAGGCTCCACTAGCCTACAGATGTCAGGGGGACAATGCCTTGTTTTAGGCTCCACTAGCCTACAGATGTCAGGGGGGACAATGCCTTGTTTTAGGCTCCACTAGCCTACAGATGTCAGGGGGGACAATGCCTTGTTTTAGGCTCCACTAGCCTACAGATGTCAGGGGGGCAATGCCTTGTTTTAGGCTCCACTAGCCTACAGATGTCAGGGGGGAGGGCAATGCCTTGTTTTAGGCTCCACTAGCCTACAGATGTCAAATTGAAGGAGGTGATGAAAATACATGGTTGGTGTCTATAAACTCTGACTTTACACAGCCAACAATGGAACACAATGGAGCCGGATATTAAAGCCACAATCTATAATTAGTTTACCAGCCAAACAGCAGCCTTGCCTCTTTAAATACCATTTCGTAGTATGATTGAAGGTGAACAAAATAAAGCAAATTAATACTTAGTGATACTTTTTAGACAACATAAATCCAGTCCCAGCTGCTGCTGATGGATACTGTGAGGCCTGTCTTTTCAAACAAATACCAAGAATCAGACAGCATTTATTGTGGAGCTGCAGCAATGATCGACATCAGAACACCTCGGGCTTGTTCTGACGAGCTCACAGCAGTGATTTTCATTGCATTCCAACGTTGATTGTCTCCTCTGGCCAGGAAGGCTGATAGTGCTGCTGATAACATGGAGCAGGTAGACTGATCTCAGATCAGTGGTTTGTTTAGACTTCCTCCTCTTCTAAAATCATAGCTCCATCTATAAAAATGGCAGCTGCAGACATGACACAGAGACGGATACAGACACAGAGACGGATACAGACACAGAGACGGATACAGACACAGAGACGGATACAGACACAGAGACATTTAGAGACACGGAGACATTCAGACACATTTAGAGACACAGAGACATTTAGAGACATAAAGACATTTAGAGACACAGAGACATTCAGACACATTTAGAGACACATACACATTTAGAGACATTTAGAGACACAGAGACATTTAGAGACACGGAGACATTCAGACACATTTAGAGACAGAGACATTTAGAGACATAAAGACATTTAGAGACACGGAGACATTCAGACACATTTAGAGACAGAAACATTTAGAGACATAGCTGTAGCTGTAGCTCAGTTGGTAGAGCATGGCGCTTGTAACGCCAGGGTAGTGGGTTCGATTCCCGGGACCACCCATACGTAGAATGTATGCACACATGACTGTAAGTCGCTTTGGATAAAAGCGTCTGCTAAATGGCATATATATATATATACATAAAGACATTTAGAGACACGGAGACATTTAGAGACATTTAGAGACAGAGACATTTAGAGACAGAGACATTTAGAGACACAGAGACATTTAGAGACACAGAGACATTTAGAGACACATACAAAGAGACATTTAGAGACATGGACATTTAGAGACATAGAGACAGAGACATTTAGAGACACATACAAAGAGACATTTAGAGACACAGAGACATTTGGAGACAGAGACATATAGAGACATTTAGAGACAGAAACATTTATAGAGACAGAGACATTTAGAGACAAAGAGACATTTAGAGACAGAGAGACATTTAGAGACAGAGAGACATTTAGAGACATAGAGACAGGAACATTTAGAGATAGAGACATTTAGAGACACAAAGACATTTAGAGATACAGAGACATTTAGAGACAGATAGACAGAGACATTTAGAGATACAGAGACATTTATAGACAGATAGACAGAGACATTTAGAGATACGAAGACATTTAGAGACATTTAGAGATACAGAGACATTTAGAGACATTTAGAGATACAGATACATTTATAGACAGATAGATAGAGACATTTAGAGATACGAAGACATTTAGAGACATTTAGAGATACAGAGACATTTAGAGACATTTAGCGATACAGAGACATTTATAGACATTTAGAGATACAGAGACATTTATAGACAGATAGATAGAGACATTTAGAGACATAGAGACATTTAGAGACAGAGACATTTAGAGATACAGAGACATTTAGAGATACAGAGACATTTATAGACAGATAGATAGAGACATTTAGAGACATAGAGACATTTAGAGACAGAGACATTTAGAGATACAGAGACATTTATAGACAGATAGACAGAGACATTTAGAGATACAGAGACATTTATAGACAGATAGACAGAGACATTTAGAGATACAGAGACATTTATAGACATTTAGAGATACAGAGACATTTATAGACATTTAGAGATACAGAGACATTTATAGACAGATAGATAGAGACATTTAGAGACATAGATACATTTAGAGACAGAGACATTTAGAGACATAGAGACATTTAGAGATACAGAGACGTTTATAGACAGATAGATAGAGACATTTAGAGACATAGAGACATTTAGAGACAGAGACATTTAGAGATACAGAGACATTTAGAGACATAGAGACATTTAGAGACAGAGACATTTAGAGATACAGAGACATTTATAGACAGATAGACAGAGACATTTAGAGATACAGAGACATTTATAGACAGATAGACAGAGACATTTAGAGATACAGAGACATTTATAGACATTTAGAGATACAGAGAGATTTATAGACAGATAGATAGAGACATTTAGAGACATAGATACATTTAGAGACAGAGACATTTAGAGACATAGAGACATTTAGAGACATGGAGACATTTAGAGACACAGAGACATTTGGAGAATCAGAGACATTTAGAGACAGAGACATTTAGCGACATACAGATGGAGACATTTAGAGACAGCGAAATGTAGAGACAGACCAATTTAGAGACAGAGACATAGACACAGAGACATTTAGAAACATAGAGATAGAGACGTTTACAGAGAGAGACATGTTTAGACCCCGAGACACAGAGACATTAAGAAACAGAGACATTTAGACACATATTTTATTTATTTTATTTCACCTTTATATGGACATTTAGAGATACAGAGACATTTGGACACACAGAGACATTTGGAGACATTTCTGACATTTAGAGACACAGAGACATTTTGAGACACAGAGATATTTGGAGACATAGAGACATTTAGACACACAGAGACATTTTGAGACACAGAGACATTTAGAGACATTTAGAGACATAGAGACATTTAGAAACATAGAGACAGAGACATTTGGAGACACAGAACACAGAGAAATTAGGAGACAGAGACATTTAGAGACATAGAGACATTTGGAGACAGAGACATTTAGAGACACAGAGACATTTACAGACAGAGAGAGACACAGAGACAGACTGCTCTACTGCTCAAACAGAAGACAATAACAGACTCAGCCTCTATCCGAGCCTCATAGAAAAAGACACCTTTAGACACAAGACAACTCCAGACACAGATTATCCTCTCATGCTCATGCAGACACTAACATAACACACACATAACCCCTATCAGAACTTCAAATAGAAAAAAGACTAGCCTCTAGGAAGAACCCAAAATGGACGATGTGTTTATTTGAGAGAGTTGAAGCCACATGTTCTGTGACTGAAAGACATTGGAGTCATCCTAAAAATGGAATTAAGAACACTGCACTCTTTAATTTGTTAACAATAAACAGACCGGTTTATGCTCAAATTTACGATGTCAATTTTTAAGATTTAGTGAAAGTTTCAGTAAAGTAACTTTTCTGTGGAATCTCAAATTAATGACCAATGTCCTTAATTCCTCTGTGCGTCCTGAACACCCTGTTTCATCTCCTCTGTCCAGCTGGGCAGGACGTGAGCCAAAGTGCCTGGCCAGACCAGAACACTAAGCACAGGCTGTGATTCAGTACTCCCATACACCACGTCATCAGAGTTTTAAACAGTGGGCTACGTCTGCAGACATTTCACTACTCAGAGGCACTAGTCGGCTGCCATGCTGGCAGATAATCCTCAGTTATAGCCTGTTGAAAGGTCTCTTCATCTGTTGGACTGTAGTAAAATATACTGTCCTATTTCAAGAATGGATAATGACTACTATTAGCTATATTAATGTAGCTAGAAGATATGTCAGACAGTCTATAGGGCTTCACTGTTCTGCACTGTTCTTCACTGTCCTTGATAGTCATTTTAAGTAATCTATGCATTCTAGCTATTATCCCAGTCAGTTAATGTGAGAATGAAAGAACTTCAAAAATAGGTCTTCTTCTCTGCATCTTGCCAAAATAGGTCTTCTTCTCTGCATCTTGCCAAAATAGGTCTTCTTCTCTGCATCTTGCCAAAATAGGTCTTCTTCTCTGCATCCTGCCAAAATAGGTCTTCTTCTCTGCATCTTGCCAAAATAGGTCTTCTTCTCTGCATCCTGCCCAAATAGGTCTTCTTCTCTGCATCTTGCCAAAATAGCTCTTCTTCTCTGCATCCTGACAAAATAGGTCCTTTTATTTCAAGATAATCAAATACACGTTTTCTCTCAATATGAACAATTTGACATCTGTAGGCTAGTGAAGCCTAAAACACATCACGGATGGGCCTAAAAACTGCTCCACACGATGACATCACCGTCAGCGTCACCTGGTGTCCTCTGTGTGTCTCTGTGTAATTACAGAGAGTACAACTAACTGCCAATCAGTATAAGTCTCCAGGGTTACTATGTGGTCAGACAGACAGTTACGATAGCATGGCCTCAGAGTTGTTTGTGCGAGACATCACACACAGATATGGGACCAGGTTGGTGCAACAGAGCAAGAACAAAGAACATATTAGGGTGAGGGGAAAAACATTCTGCATAACAACATTCATGCATTTGATTTGATTTGTTTTGATATATTAGCATTTCATTAGCCGACGCAAATAGCGACAGCTAGTCTTAGTGGGGTCTGACACATAACACAAAAATACATGACAGACAAAATAGTTTACAATTGACACTTATTTAAAACATTGACATATATTTTGTGTGTGTGTGTGTGTGTGTGTGTGTGTGTGTGTGTGTGTGTGTGTGTGTGTGTGTGTGTGTGTGTGTGTGTGTGTGTGTGTGTGTGTGTGGTGTGGTGTGGTGTGGTGTGGTGTGGTGTGTGTGTGTGTGTGTGTGTGTGTGTGTGTGTGTGTGTGTGTGTGTGTGTGTGTGTGTGTGTGTGTGTGTGTGTGTGTGTGGTGTGTGTGTGTGTGTGTGTGTGTGTGTGTGTGTGTGTGTGTGTGTGTGTGTGTGTGTGTCTGTGTCACATTCTGACCTTTATTCCTTTGTTTTGTTTTTATTTAGTATGGTCAGGGTGTGAGTTGGGGTGGAAAGTCTATGTTAGTTTTTCTATATTTTCAGTCTTTGTGTGTCTGCACCAGATAGAACTGTTTCGGTTGTCACTTTGTTGTTTTTTTGTATTTTTGAAGTGTTCAGTTGTTTATTAAAAAGATGAACACTAACCACGCTGCGCTTTGGTCCTCTCCTTTTTCCACCGACGACAACCAGAACAGAACCACCCACCAAAAAAGGACCAAGCAGCGTGGTATTGGGCAGCAGCAGCAGGAGCAGCGCTATAAGGAGGAATGGACATGGGAGGACATTCTGGACGGCAAGGGTTGCAACACATGGGAGGAGATCCTGGCTGGAAGGGATGGGCTCCCATGGGAACAGGTGGAGGCAGCCAGGAGAGCGGAGGCAGCAGCTAAAGGGAGCCAGCGCTTTGAGGGAACACGGCTGGCAAGGAAGCCCGAGAGACAGCCCCAAAAATGTATTGGGGGGGAGGCACACGGGGAGTGTGGCGAGTTCAGGTAGGAGACCTGCGCCAACTTTCCATGCTTACCGGAGAGCGAGAGGGACCGGGCAGGCACGGTGTCCCCGGTGCGTGTGCATAGCCTGGTGCGGTACATTCCAGTTCCTCGTATTGGCCGGGCTAGAGTGGGCATCGAGCCAGGTGCCATAAAGCTGGCTCTACGCATCTGGTCTCCAGTGCGTCTCCTCGGGCCGGCGTACATGGCACCAGCCTTACGCATGGTGTCCCCGGTTCGCCAGCACAGCCCAGTGTGGGCTATTCCACCTCGCCGCACTGGCCTGGCTACGGGGAGCATTCAACCAGGTAAGGTTGGGCAGGCTCGGTGCTCAAGAGCTCCAGTGTGCCTGCACGGTCCAGTCTACCCAGTGCCACCTCCACGCACCAGCCCTCCAGTGGCAGCCCCCCGCACCAGGCTGTCTCTTCTCCCTACAGGTGCTCCCGCCTGTCCAGCGCTGCCAGATCCTTCCTCCTGCCCAGCGCCGCCAGAGTCTCCCGTCTGTCCTGAGCCGCCAGTCTCTCGTCTGTCCTGAGCCGCCAGAGCAGCCAGTCTGTCCTGAGCCGCCAGAGCCGCCAGTCTGTCCTGAGCCGCCAGAGCCGCCAGTCTGTCCTGAACCGCCAGAACCGCCAGTCTGTCCTGAGCCGCCAGAGCCGCCGGTCTGTCCTGAGCCGCCAGAGCCGCCAGCCAGCCAGGAGCCGCCAGCCAGGAGCCGCCAGAGCCGCCAGCCAGCCAGGAGCCACCAGAGCCACCAGCCAGCCAGGAGCCACCAGAGCCGCCAGCCAGCCAGGAGCCGCCAGAGCCGCCAGCCAGCCAGGAGCAAGATCTTACCTATTTTTTCTAACTTTCTATTAAAATGTATTGGAGTGAGATCAGTTATTTATTTTGGAATGTGTATATCGATTATATCCACATCACCATCAGCCATTTTATTGTTGAACTACATGGTAATGTAAAAGTCATATTTTTTAGTGATCCAATACGTAATATGATCATCACTGATCATCGTTTGGTTGTAAATCCAGAGAGGTTAGAAAAATGATCTAGATCCTCTATGAGGCTGTGGATCCAAGTTGTGGATTTAAAAGAAAACATGAATCATCAGCGTACAATGACACCTTTGTATTTAAGCCACGGATTTCTAATGCCTTGATTCTATTGATGGATCTGATTTTAATAGCTAACAATGTGATAGCCATAATAAAAAGATATGCCGATAGTGGACAACTTTGTTTAACTCCTCTTGACAGTTTAAAACTTTATGAGAAGTAGCCATTATTTACTATTTTACACCTAGGGGTACTATACATGATTTTAACCCATTTTATGAAATTCTTCAAAATTGAAATGTTCCAGGCATTTATATATAAACTCAAGTCGTACTTTATCATAAACCTTTTCAAGGTCAGCTATGAATAGCAGGCCTGGTTTCCCAGATTTGTCATAGTGTTCTTTTGTTTACAATACTTGCAGTATCTCCAATGTATCGTCCATGGAAAAAAACTGTCTGATTAGAATGAATAATGTCCGACAATACCTTTTTAATTCTATGCACTATACATTTTGCTAGAATTTTTGCATCACAACACTGAAATGTAAGGGATCTCATTTTTTTTGTTTAAATGGACTGGATCTTTATATTTCCCACATGGGATCCTGTTTCAGTAATAATTAAATCAGACCTTCTTGTTGAGTGTCTGATAATCTACCATTTACATAGGAGTGATTAAAACGGTCCTCTGAGTATATCAAAAAGAGTTTGGTATACCTCAAATGGTATGCCATCCAGCCCTGGAGTTTTCCCCAACTTAAAGGCTTTAATTGCATCAAGACGTTCCTCCTCTGTAATTTCACCTCCACCTGAGTCTTTCTGTAATTGTCTTAATTTTACATTATTCATAGAAAAAAAATCATATACAATTATCTTCGGTTAGAGGAGATGGAGAAGACTGCTTAAAGTCCTTTGCTTCCTCTTTCAAAATATAATTTGGTGAATCATGGGTGACTCATTTGTTACAAGATTCAGTAAATTATTTTTGGTAACATTTTTATGTTGGAGATTAAAAATAATTTGGTACATTTTCCCCATATTCCATTCAGTTTGCTTTATTTTTTAAAATATAAGTTCCTTTCTTTTAGTTTTTCCTCTAACTTCTCCTGCCTGCAGGGCTTGCTTTGTGGAGTGCGGTGTCAAACAAACATCTCTTTATTACGGACAGACATCTCCCCATCCTTACAACCATTGAATCGATATGTTTTGACCATGACAGTGTACAGTCTTAAGGTAACAACAAGGGATTTAGAAGAAGGCTGCATCAGCCTGCATTGGACAAACAGAGGTCAATCAAGAACCTATAATTTACACTTTAACCAAAGAGTAAAACCCAAAATGAACTCACTAGGCTTTCATTTATTCCAGTCCGTGTTTGTGCTGCTGTTGGAGTTGCATCCCGAATGGCAATGTTCACAATGTCGTGCACTACTTTTGACCAGGGCCCATAGGGTGCAGTTTTGACCATTTGTAGAGGTTAGCATAAAGCCAAACATCTACCATATAAATGGACCTCTGTCCCTCCCAGTGCAGTAGTCATTGTTTTAGGACTCAGTGGGGCTTCATAGAGAGAATGAGGGTGTGGTGTTTGATCTTTTCAGCAGCATTTAATGTTCAACCCTCCCCTCTCCCCTTTTTGGATTTCCCAGCTTCCCCGTGGTACTGCACTCATGCTGAAGAATGTACTTATATACTTTACTACTGCACTCATGCTGAAGAATGTACTTATATACTTTACTACTGCACTCATGCTGAAGAATGTACTTATATACTTTACTACTGCACTCATGCTGAAGAATGTACTTATATACTTTACTAATGCACTCATGCTGAAGAATGTACTTATATACTTTACTAATGCACTCATGCTGAAGAATGTACTTATATACTTTACTAATGCACTCATGCTGAAGAATGTACTTATATACTTTACTAATGCACTCATGCTGAAGAATGTACTTATATACTTTACTAATGCACTCATGCTGAAGAATGTACTTATATACTTTACTAATGCACTCATGCTGAAGAATTTACTTATTTATATACTTTACTAATGCACTCATGCTGAAGAATTTACTTATATACTTTACTAATTCACTCGTGCTGAAGGATTTACTTATATACTTTACTAATTCACTTGTGCTGAAGAATTTACTTATATACTTTACTAATGCACTCGTGCTGAAGGATTTACTTATATACTTTACTAATTCACTCGTGCTGAATGATTTACTTATATATTTTACTAATGCACTCATGCTGAAGAATTTACTTATTTATATACTTTACTAATGCACTCATGCTGAAGAATTTACTTATATACTTTACTAATGCACTCGTGCTGAAGGATTTACTTATATACTTTACTAATGCACTCGTGCTGAATGATTTACTTATATATTTTACTAATGCACTCATGCTGAAGAATGTACTTATATACTTTACTAATGCACTCATGCTGAAGAATTTACTTATTTATATACTTTACTAATGCACTCATGCTGAAGGATTTACTTATATACTTTACTAATTCACTTGTGCTGAAGAATTTACTTATATACTTTACTAATGCACTCGTGCTGAAGGATTTACTTATATACTTTACTAATTCACTCGTGCTGAATGATTTACTTATATATTTTACTAATTCACTCGTGCTGAAGGGTTTATTTAGTATACTTCATTAATTCACATGCAGGTCTGCCAGAAGTGAAATATAAAGACTGTAGAAAACTAAAAAACCACACCACTAAGCAGGTTTCCATCCTTTTATGCCTGTAAAGTCAAATATATATATTTTTATGACAGGCTTGATGTAAACAGAACATTTGTCAGTAAACTTTCCAAATGTTGACAAAACAAAATATGCTAGACAAGATGGGATCTTTTTGTGTTGGTAAAAATTATTATGTGAGAAATGTCTGTGGAAATGCTTTTATGCACAAATATTGTTATAATAACCAGCATACTGAAGTAAATTTGGAGTCATGCGATGACATGTTGTGTTGTCCTCCCACTACGACTCAGGAAAGCATGCAGTTTATTAGGCTACAGATGAAATAAGTAATGATGAACTTCACAGGGTGGTGAAAGTGCAAGGCGATGAGCTTGATGCTCTTTTCAATAAATATCGAGGGTCTTATTCTGGTGACATGATCATCAATGCTTGGCTGCCATTTGACAAATAAAAAAAATATTGCTCTTTTGTCCATAATAATCTCATCATGTATACTAGATAGTACTTTCAGAGTATACTAGATAGCATTTTCATAGTATACTAGATACTATTTTCATGGTATCCTAGATAGTATTTTTACAGTATACTAGATAGTGTTTGTGTAGTATACCAGATAGTATTTTTATAATACACCTCATAGTATACTAGAAAGTATTTGCATAGTATACTAGATAGTATTTTTTATAGTATACTGGATAGTATTTTTTATAGTATACTAGATAGTATTTGTTATAGTATACTAGATAGTATTTTTTACAGTATAATAGTATTTTTATAGTACACCTCATAGTATACTAGAAAGTATTTGCATAGTATTGGGTTGCCTGTTTTGCATGTTATTTTGGCATTACAGTTTTTCTCAATTGCTAAAACAAAATTTCTGAAACCTTGCTCCATTTCCTGAAAACATTAAACAAAAAAACCTCATCTTCAAGCACTATTTACATAACCTCTGACTCCTCTCGCAACATGAAACATAAAACCTCATCTTCAAGCACTATTTACATAACCTCTGACTCCTCTGGCAACATTAAACACAAAACCTCATCTTCAAGCACTATTTACATAACCTCTGACTCCTCTGGCAACATTAAACACAAACCTCATCTTCAAGCACTATTTACATAACCTCTGACTCCTCTCGCAACATGAAACATAAAACCTCATCTTCAAGCACTATTTACATAACCTCTGACTCCTCTGAAAACATTAAACACAAACCTCATCTTCAAGCACTATTTACATGACCTCTGACTCCTCTCGCAAAATGAAACATTCGCCTCAAAACAGTTTTACCTGTGTTCAAAATCAAACACTGCTCTCAAATCATAAACAAAGTGATCAAAATGATATACACTCTCAAGCAGTCAGTCAACAATACACCGAAAAATAGAAAACACATTGTTCAAAACATACAGTTCTCAGGGAGAAGTACATTTTTAATCTAAAAAATATTCATATTTTTCCGTCATTGTCTTTTGATGAATGAAAACATGTTCTTTCATAGTAGCTCAAAATGGTTTTTTGTTCTTCCTCCTCCTTATAACCCTATTTTTACAGTACTGTACCCTGCATCTCACAAACTTGTCCTTTGTCTCTGTGATACTGTAATTCTTGTTCTTTGTTGATATGAACCTGCAACCAGTCAAAATCTATTGAGCAGTCAGTACTGTTAATAAATTGAAAGCACAATGTTCAGGGACATACAATTTGTCCATTGTACAGTATACAGCCTACAATGCACTGTACTACAGTATACAATACTACAAGGGACTAAATCAAAGGAGTAAACATGTGCTCAATATGCTTCTTCTTGTCTTAGGGCTGGGTCAGGCCAGAGCACTTCATCGACATCACAAGCAATATTGTCCCTCCTGAGGCAACGGGGGAAGAAGCCTCTTGTGTGCCATATCCAGCCCTGACATGATTACTCACCTATATCACCATAGCTTAAATCCATGGCTTGTAGCAGATTTACTTTGGTGTAGGGTTGTCTATCATACACTTTCCATCTCCAAGAGGAGAAAAACTCCTCAATCGGATTCAGGAAAGGCGAGTATGGAGGGAGGTACAAGTTCATAAACTGGCCCATTGATGTTAAACCATTCCCTTACCTGAGCAGCTCATGGGATTCTCATTTAGCTCTTGACCCTGCTGCTCTTGAACCTGCTGCTCTTGAACCTGCTGCTCTTGAACCTGCTGCTCAAATAAAATATCTCTTAGATTGGCAATACATCTTAGAAGGTGCTGGGTGTTATATGGCCCGAGTGGAACATGGTGATGTAGAACACCATGGTTGCTGATAGCAGCACAGATTGTGACATTGCCACCTCGTTGACCAGGGACTTCAACAATGGCCCGCTGTCCAATCACAGCCTCTCCTTCTCCTCTTTGTTAGATTGAAACCTGCTTCACCGACAGAGATGAACTCATGGGGTCTGTCCAATCACAGCCTCTCCTTCTCCTCTTTGTTAGATTGAAACCTGCTTCACCGACAGAGATGAACTCATGGGGTCTGTCCAATCACAGCCTCTCCTTCTCCTCTTTGTTAGATTGAAACCTGCTTCATCGACAGAGATGAACTCATGGGGTCTGTCCAATCACAGCCTCTCCTTCTCCTCTTTGTTAGATTGAAACCTGCTTCACCGACAGAGATGAACTCATGGGGTCTGTCCAATCACAGCCTCTCCTTCTCCTCTTTGTTAGATTGAAACCTGCTTCACCGACAGAGATGAACTCATGGGGTCTGTCCAATCACAGCCTCTCCTTCTCCTCATTTACATTACATTTAAGTCATTTAGCAGACGCTCTTATCCAGAGCGACTTACAAATTGGTGCATTCACCTTATGACATCCAGTGGAACAGCCACTTTACAATAGTGCATCTAAATCTTTTAAGGGGGGGGGTGAGAAGGATTACTTATCCTATCCTAGGTATTCCTTAAAGAGGTGGGGTTTCAGGTGTCTCCGGAAGGTGGTGATTGACTCCGCTGTCCTGGCGTCGTGAGGGAGTGTGTTCCACCATTGGGGAGCCAGAGCAGCGAACAGTTTTGACTGGGCTGAGCGGGAACTGTACTTCCTCAGTGGTAGGGAGGCGAGCAGGCCAGAGGTGGATGAACGCAGTGCCCTTGTTTGGGTGTAGGGCCTGATCAGAGCCTGGAGGTACTGAGGTGCCGTTCCCCTCACAGCTCCGTAGGCAAGCACCATGGTCTTGTAGCGGATGCGAGCTTCAACTGGAAGCCAGTGGAGAGAGCGGAGGAGCGGGGTGACGGGGTGACGTCCTCTTTGTTAGATTGAAACCTGCTTCACCGACAGAGATTAACTCATGGGGTCTGTCCAATCACAGCCTCTCCTTCTCCTCTTTGTTAGATTGAAGCCTGCTTCACCGACAGAGATGAACTCATGGGGTCTGTCCAATCACAGCCTCTCCTTCTCCTCTTTGTTAGATTGAAGCCTGCTTCACTGACAGAGATGAACTCATGGGGTCTGTCCAAGGATTCCAAGTCAAATATTGTCTGTGTAGAAATACAATATACTGTATGTAGGATTTTGTATGTCGTACAGTTATCTGTTCTATGTCAAGACTAAGTTGCATGGGCCACAGAGAGGGGAGAGGTCAACGTGTCATAACATTTAACATTTAAGTCATTTAGCAGACGCTCTTATCCAGAGCGACTTACAAATTGGTGCATTCACCTTATGACATCCATCATGTGTAAACATATCTTTTGCTCCACTGTGTGTGTGCCAGTCACTCCCTACTTTTCCCATCGGGGAAAAGGAGGATGGCAGTGTCTGGAATCATTCTCATGCTCCCTTTTATCTTAACCTATAGCCTCACTCTCCTCTCCGTGAGTTTGTCCAGGATTGGTTGTATTTAGAATTGGTTGTATCTAAATGACAATTTGATATATGCCTGTTGATGTGGAGGATTGGTTTATGGTTCTGGCGTTTGAGTAAGGAGACAAAGCTGAACGATTTATTATGTCTATGCTGTCTGACTATGTGTGTTCTTTGCTATTACAGTTTTTTTGGATTGCTTAAACACTAAAATTAAAAGTAGTACACTATTAGCAAAACCTTACACTCAAGAAGTAAAACATCAGCCCATATTTGCACAACTATAAGCACATTGTCAACCTCACACTTGTTGCAAAACTCAACACACAGTGATTTTCAAAACACTAAACACACTTAACATACATTACACACAAAAATATATCATGAAGTCACGTCCTTGCAATACCAAAGCACTGACTGTCAAATTACCACACCGTTCAACCAATTTGTTCAACACAGTCATCAGGTGTGCAAACACTCGTTTGCTTAATTGTAGACACACCAATCAGGTGTATAAGCACTATAAAAAGCAGCAGGTGAGTTCAGCGGTCTTCAAGCACAATGGAAAGAGTCAGAGAAAGAATAAGACGAGGAGGAGGAGGAGGAGGAGGAAGAAGACGACAAGAAGGTGCTCAAAGAGGACGAATCTGACAAATGAGATCCGCGCAACACTGGTTGACCACGTTGTCAACCACGGCCTGATGCTGAGGGAGGCTGGACTGCGAGTACAGCCAAATCTAAGCCGATATACAGTGGCAAGTGTGATGAGAACATTTCGACTGGAAAATAGGTATTGTAAAAATATCATCATATCAAAAACATCTGCACGGTTTCAGTAACTGCTTACAGTACTGTATTCTATGCACTATCAGCACTTCTGTTACCTTTTCCTGTGAAATTACTGTACTATTGTATACTGTTTTTCTACACAGAATTGAGGGTCAGGGACGACAAGGGGGGAGGCCTCCTATGTTCACAGAACAGCAAGAGAGGGAGATAGTAAACATGGTTTTGGCCAACAATGCTATAACACTCAAGCAGCTCCAAGCTAACACTGTCAATAACCACGCCATTTTCAACGATATCCATCAGGTCTCAACATCAACACTGCCAGGCATCCTAAAAAAAACATATTCAAATGAAGCAAATTTATCGAGTGCCTTTCGAGCGCAATTCCGAAAGGGTGAAACGACTGCGGCATTGTTATGCCGAGGTATGTATTCACTTTAGCAGTGTGATCTTGCATACTGTCTCATAATCTTTTACTGTACTGTAATATGTATACTAGATCTACACTGAACTACATATTTTTGCCTGACACTGTTTTTCAGAGTTTTACGAATGGATAGAGAGGAGATCCAGCATGAGTTAATTTACGTAGATAAGGCTGGGTTCAACCTGACGAGAACACGAAGGAGGGGAAGAAACCTCATTGGCCACAGGGCTATAGTCAATGTCCCAGGGCAACGTGGGGGTTGTATAACACTCTGTGCAGCCATTACACAGAATGGGGTCCTCCACCGCCATGCCCATATGGGCCCTTACAACACAGCACTCATACTTACATTCTTGGACCAATTGCACAACATAACATCAGCAAATCAAATCGATCATATGCAACACATTGTTGTCTGGTACAATGTGTCTTTCCACCGCTCTGCTCTGGTTCAGAACTGGTTTCAGCAACATCCACATTTCACCGTCCTATATCTTCCACCATACTCTCCATTCCTCAACCCTATAGAAGAGTTTTTCTCGGCATGGCTGTGGAAGGCTGAGGTACCCCTCATCCAAGCCATGGAGGAGGCCTGTGACCAAATGGAGGTAGCAGCAATGCAAGGATGGATTCGTCATTCAAGACGTTTCTTCCCAAGGTGTCTTGCTAATGACAACATTGCCTGCGATGTTGATGAAATTCTCTGGCCAGATCCAGCTAGGCGAAGAGACAATGTCTAGTTATTTTGTTGTTGTTTTTTTAACTTACAATACGTAAAGTGACGTTTGGTTACAGTATTATGAATCTCCATGTCAACATTTTGGGCGTGTTGAGAAACAAATGAGTTTCTTCAGTCTGCAACATTGGTCTTGTGTAGTGTTTGGTGAATTTACATTATATTTGTACTTTGTTGATAGTAGCCTAGTCTAATCATAGGGAAGTAGAAGTGCTAAAAGTGTTTTAGGTTTATCACAGCAGAGTGTAACTCGTACAACCAGAGTATAGTAATGTGAAACGTGTGTGTTTCATATGGGAACAAAGTTACCAGGTTTTTAAAAAGAAGTGTATCGTTTTTACAAGAGTGTTTAATTTTGCAAAGGATCTGTAGTGTTTTGCTAATTGGGTGTGTGGTTGTGTTAATTGTGTGTAGTGTTTTGAAAACACGGGCCCTGTTTTGAAAATCGTGCTTAAGCAATCAAAAAAAACTGTAAAGGATCGCAGTTGCAATGCAGAAGGGGCTCTCAGAGAATTCACTGAGAGACACTGAATTACCTGAGAGTCACAGGATTGTGATAGAGCTGATATAATTAAAGATGGACTTTGATAACTAACTCTGACTTGTGTGTGTGGTTTGCTCCCATGATTTGGTAAATAGAGGAAATTTCCACGACAATGTACACTTACTTGCACATACTGAGCTCCCAGTTCTTTCACCCTTGGTGAGTTGCACTCAGAAGGTGCTCTGTATACTTGTTTCATTCGCATCCTGTTACGATGGAGGACACGGTCAATGGTGGAAATGCTCACACTGTGGATTCCCTGGAAGTGTGTGTTGTCTTGTATCACTCGTTCCTGGATTTCTCTGAGTCGTATTGCATTATCTTGAAGGACCAGGCCAACTATAACGGCCTCTTGCTCCCGAGTGAATATAGCTGTCCTTCCACCTGCATGTGGCAGCCTCGCAATTCTACAAAAAGTAGTTGTGCAGTTACAAAACATATTCATGCAGTACAATACATACAGTGATTAACTTTACAAATGTCTATTGAAACAGCTGCATATAGTGTAGTACAGTAAATTTGCAATTACAAAAATACAGCGGTATCCTGTACCTGTTCTCTTCTCTGAATGTCCTTACTATGGTGGGCACAGAAAATCGTCTCAAATTGGGTTGCACTCTAAGTCCTGCTTCCCTCATTGTCAGCC
Organism: Oncorhynchus keta; assembly: GCF_023373465.1. Classification (NCBI taxonomy): domain Eukaryota; kingdom Metazoa; phylum Chordata; class Actinopteri; order Salmoniformes; family Salmonidae; genus Oncorhynchus; species Oncorhynchus keta. The sequence goes on from NC_068424.1 coordinate 78,721,627, forward strand.
CATGGACAAGAACATAGTCTATAACTGTTGGTGGAATTTCATCAGATATTTCCACTCTTTGTCTTCCTCTTCCTCTTCGTCCTCCTCTTCCTCTTTCTTGCCCTCCTCGTCCTCCTCTTCCTCCTCGTCGCCTACCTCGCATACGCACTCGTCCTCTCACATTGTTTCTTCTATCCATTCTCAGACTTTCTCAACAACCTGTTTGCTCTCTGAACTGGCTTATATTGGTTGTGTCGCATCATTTCAAACATGATAAATCCATTTTGAGTGGTTGTGTTCAATCAATGACATGTGTTTTCTATTTGTAATAGATTGTTGCCACTTGTGTTTACCAGTATGGATGACATGTGCATTAGAGTGCAGAATGTGTTTTGAGAATGAGAACGTGTTTAGAGTTTTGCTGAAAAGTCTGCAAATGGTGTTTTACCATGTGAAATGGTTTAAGGTATTAACAACAGACTGCATAATTAGCTAAATGAGTCCGGGCAACTGAGAACTTTATTCAGCCAATGGGGTTTAGTGTTTTAGCAATTGAGAAAAACTGTAATACGTGTCACATATCAGTTTGCAAACAATGTAAAAAAATATATATATATATTTATGTTTTTGCCCCACCAAGATTTAAAATCACCACTGTCTACACTAGATTCAATCTTCCAGCCCTTCTGTATAACTACATCTGTGACAACTTGTTGGTTCAGATACAGGCTGTGTACTAAATGGCCCCCTATTTTCTATAGTGCACTACTTTTGACCAGAACCCGCATAGGGAATAGGGGGCCATTTCAGACACAGCAGCCTGTACAGACAGTACTGCTGCCACGTCTACAGGGAAACCGTGAGACTCAGTTCAACTCTGTATAATTACACCTCCTCCTTCTTCGTGCATTGGGCCTGGGGTTTAAGAATCTGTTCCGGCCAGAATGGAAAATGCCACGTTGCATTGCAGCTATTTTCCCCTTGTCTGATCCAGATGTTGTTCTCCGTCCACACGGGTCCTGACTGGGAAACAGACATTAGTAATCCACCACAGAGAGGCACCATCCGATATATATATGTATCTCAACCCAGTGTTTCTCAACTCCAGTCCTCCAGTACCCCCCCAACAGTACACGTTTCTATTGCAACCCCGGACACACCTGATTCAACTTGTCAACTAATCATCAAGCCCCGAATGAGTTCAACCAGGTGAGTTTGTCCAGGGCTACAACAAAAATGTGGGCTGTTGAGGGTACTGGAGGACTGGAGATGGGAAACACTCCTGTAACCCACTTCACAAAAATGTGATTTGAGATTGATTATTTCTGTCTGATGGTTCAACGTTGCACCAGTCACTGACTCCCCCCAATGATAGAGAAATTATTGCAGCAGGCCAATAAGACAACTGATCTCCACGTTGCCTCTCAATTTGTTCCCTTGATGTTTATGAGAAATATTTGAAACAACGTTTTAAACTTATAGAAACAATAGTATGAATCGATATTTAATCTCATCTGACATTGAAATTGAGAGTGAAACACGTGATAATTTGACAATGGGTGTGTTCTGTATTCCAGCAACTTCTGTCAGTAGTTACAGTATATCGTTAGTCCCGTGGAGTCACTGTCAAATGTCATCTAGTGGTTGTGTATATCATACCGAGGATGGAAACCTGTAGGTCTAATTAGTTAGGGTTGAACCACGATGACATGACCCTGGTCAGGACGGTTACATCACAGTAATAACAGTCATTAGATCCTCCCCTTAGTTTCCCAGACACTTCGTCAGACAACATAGAAGCTGAACATAGGAGTGGTTTCATGTTTTTCAAAACGTTATCACTGTCAAGTAAAATGCATACACAGTTAAATATCGGCTATCTACTGTAAAATAGAAACATTGGAATAATCACTTCTGAAAATGCATATCCTCCCAGTCTCTAAATAATGTCAACAACAACAAATAAAGAAAAAAGCAAACCTCCGAGTGCCTTCTGTCTAGAAGGCAGCATAGAGTTAAATTTAGGAGCGTCTGTCAGACCATCCCACCCCCTGAAGGGGGAGGGGATCAGGGGGGCTGCTTGGGCCGGCCCATTGTAAATGTCTTCTGTGTGAACTTGTGTAGCAGTTAGATTGACCCAGGAGCCTGCACAGCTGACTTCTCTTCTGTCTTTTCTGCTTGTTGGTGTTCTGAAGGTAAGACTGGGGTATCCTCCAGAATGACTTGCTGTGATTTAGCCAGTAAGGACTTCTCAGCTAACGTGGCACTAGAAACATTGTGCAGTGTTTTGAGTTTCTGTGATATTTGAACTATGTCAGGGTTTTCACAGTGTTTATATGCACAACAGTGATTGGAGGCTTTCCTGTGGTTGTAAAAAAGAGCAGTTATATTCAAGTTATGCTTGAAAATCATAGTTTATTTCTTGACCGCACCTTGAAAGTTAAAGTATATTGTGTGAGAGAGTAATGACATGACAAAATATATATTATATTTGAAGGGTGCATAGGTTAAAAGGTTTTAGTGCAAAATTTGAAATTAGTAAATATTTATTTTGAAACTATTGTTAATAGAATATTTATTTCAACAGAATATAGAAAAGTTATAGTTAAACAATTGATGTCCTTTTTCATTCATTCTCTTTTGGAACAGCACAATGTTCCAGAAGTATTGTGTGCCACATAGTCACTAGTAGGAGTGGTGGAGGGGGATGGGGCTCGACAAAGCCTGAGAGAGACAGAGAGAGACAGAGAGAGAGAGACAGAGAGAGAGACAGAGAGAGAGAGAGAGAGAGAGAGAGAGAGAGAGAGAGAGAGAGAGAGAGAGAGAGAGAGAGAGAGAGAGAGAGAGAGAGAGAGAGAGAGAGAGAGAGAGAGAGAGAGACAGAGAGAGACAGAGAGAGACAGAGAGAGACAGAGATGTTTACTGTTATTTTTTATTTTTTTATTCACTTTTGTTTATTTCCTACTTCACTTACTTTGGCAATGTTAACATATGTTCCCCATGCCAATAAAGCCCTTAAATTGAAATTGGAATGGAATTGAATTGAGAGAGAGAGAGAGAGAGAGAGAGAGAGCGAGAGAGAGAGAGACAGACAGAGAGGAGCTATTTTCAAAACAGATCCCTCCCTCCACTCCCAATTACTTCCATCAAAAGGAATGCATGTTACCATGGCAATCCCCACCAGCTGTTTAGGGGCTTTGTGAGACCTTGCAGATGTCTGTCTGATGGACTCTGAGTTTGACAAACTCTCTGTCCACTGTTCTGCCTGAGAAGAACTGCAACTTCTAATACAAATAAATACTTATGAAACAAGAAAAGGGACAACCATCTATTCTCAATTGCCTTTTTGTACAATGATATAACTCTATTAGGACATATTAGTCAATGTTTTTATATATTTTTTCTCATGTTTTGAAGTTGTCAGCTTTTTAGGAAAAGCCTGTTTCACCCGTTGAGAAATCAAAGCTGGCTTATAGGATCAATTTTTCTTCAGTCTAGCAGTGAACTAAATGTATTCAGGTTTGAGTTAAAGACTAAAGAATGGCAAACTGTTTACGCAATCCTCTTGCCTTTTGGTGAATTTAAATACTTTATTTAACTGTCTAACTTAGTATGAGAGGAGGTTGCATTTCCCTCCTCTAGTTGTCTGGTTCTATGTGCTGAAGGGTAGCTACTGTTGTGCAGAGTTTAAAGTTTAAACCAATTCAAGAAAGAGAGAAAGGACTGTGGACATTTTGAATTGGCTGCATGGCAACCCTAAGAAAGCTCTAATCCTCGACAGGAAGGATCATGCCATCTCTTCACCAGCAGTCTGACGTGGACATGGCGAAAATCTAAACTCGAGTCAGCATTAAAAAAAATACGATGGAATTAACCATAGAGTCTTTAGCTAGACCAGGAACGCCGGATCTCACCTCCTTCACTTCTTTAACCACTGAGCAAATGTACAGAATCACAAGAGGATGGAAACACAGGGGATGGGTGTGAGAGAGAGGGAGAGAGAGAGACTCAGAGGAGGAGAGAGGAGAGAGGTTTAGATTTACAGGAAGCAGGAAGGTATTGTCGAGCGACACTCCTCTGGCTCCGTGCCAGTACAGCTAGAGCGATGAGGGTCTGTAGGCCTGTATCCAGTGTTGCAGACTGACTAGCCCACTGTAGATGACAAAGGAGCTTCTGTGTTACGTAGTAAATTACTGACATACTCTTCTATATAGCCACATCAGGCCAGACTTCAGAGGGAAATGTGTTTATTAAAGAAACACATGTACAGCAAACACCATACTCAGTACGAACTCAAACACCTGATTGGCACAGATTTTGTATTAGTTACAGCTTTCTGGTAAATTGTTAAATGATGTAACTGGAGGAATAGGAAGTTGACAGCTGTTTTTTTTATGTGAGACAGGAAGTTTGAAGTTTGGCACCAGTAGACAAACTGAGAGGATTTAAGTTATAGGACTCAGTAATTCCATTCAGATTTGTATCTTAGGCACATGTTTCAACCCACTGCTTTAAGGTTAACCCTCTGAGACAGAGACAAAGAAAGAGAGAAGTGATGGTGGGATAGGGATGATTTAAACGGGTCAGGTGACTAAGTCTTAACTTGGGTTACATGGACTCCATATATCAGTCCTTGACTTTTCTCCCGTTCTCTTTTGTGTAGCTTAGAGGTCCCATGTGTTATGAATGGCCCATGTGTTATTAATGGCCCATGTGTTATTAATGGCCCATGTGTTATGAATGGCCCATGTGTTATGAATGGCCCATGTGTTATGAATGGCCCATGTGTTATTAATGGCCCATGTGTTATTAATGGCCCATGTGTTATTAATGGCCCATGTGTTATGAATGGCCCATGTGTTATGAATGGCCCGTGTGTTATGAATGGCCCATGTGTTATGAATGGCCCATGTGTTATGAATGGCCCATGTGTTATGAATGCCCCACGTGTTATGAATGGCCCACGTGTGTCAATATAAAAACTCCTGAGACTTTTTCTCAGATGGAGCACTTTGATTTGTTGTGAATGGTGTCATTTAAAGCACGGTAAAGTATGCTTGCTATTCAAATAGCTTGCTATTCAAAGAACGATAACATCAAGATTGGGATATACGTAGTGAACATACCTATTCCGAAGGTTCTGGAATAGGTTCTCAACATTTGACATGTTGTGAGATTTGCAGTAAAGGTTCAGGAATGGAATGGACAGGTGTGTCCTGTGACAGATACCACCCATTTCCTGTACGGCATCATGTATCTCATTGGACCTAGTTGTCCAGAGAAAAACAGCTAATTCAGAAAATATTTTGTTAGTATATTTCTCAAGACACTAACAACCTATGACTAGATTCATTTATTCATTTTTTTAAAAAGATTTTATTTCTAAATGAGTGCATGAGTTCAAAAAATGCATTGAGTCTTTGAGAGGGACTTTACCGGTGTTTTTCAGAATGTACATTTCATGCCGGTAAATGTTTGTCTATTTACCATGCTGAGGTCCTCCTCTGACCGACATGCACAGAGACTGAGCCACTAGTCCCCCTATAGCTACCAGGCTTCTTTTCCAAGACATTTAACCACCGGTTATATCACCCTGGATAAGCAGAAAGAATTCCCTAATCCTGCAGCCTTTAAAGCCTCTTTGAAAACCATTTAGAACCGCCTGGGCTGTTTTCCCCTCATAGTCGAGTTTACACCCCAACCCAACAAACATCCAAATGAAATACCTGCTAAAAAAGAGCCTCTTTATATCACAGTTTCCTCTACCTCTACCCTGTTTGATTATGAGCACTTCTTTCCAAATAAAATAATTTGTTTTTCAGTCATCCTCCCAATGAACTGATTGACTTACACATAATTTAAGAAAACAAGACTAAGTACGAATATGTTAAAATATCATTAAATAGGAAGTTTGGGAACACAGTAGCCCTCCAAGCTAAATATGGACATTTCTTGGAGATGATACCAGTATCTTTGTTTTCACATCTCTAGCTTCCTCTCAGACACTTCCTAGCTATATGTTTGTTAGAGGTGGTAGTCCAAGTTCTCAGTGAATAAACTGAGCATAAATGAACATTGGTTTTCAAAGCAGAGAGAACTTTCCTTGTGCACAGTATTTTGGGACGTCATCATCCCCAACTGCTGCCAGCTAGTCACTGTTTTTTTTCCACATCCAGAGTTCCAGACGCAGCAGAGGAACACATAGCTTGACACGGATCATCTCTAAACCAGGGCCTTGATCCCTTCTCCTACTGGGTAGTTTTCCTCCCTGGCCAATCAAAAAAATGTGAATGGGGATTGAACAGACTAAACAGGCTTGGCATGATTGGTTGTGGTGACACCTTAGGCCATTGTGATTGGCTGCTTACATTGTCACTCAACTTTTGCAGGAACATGACCCAAACTGCATATGGTCCTCATCAGCAGTGGTCTGTTGACATCTGATAAAACACAACCAAAGAAATTCTTCACAAACTGTCAGAAACCGTCTCAGGGAAACTCATTGTCCTCACCAGGGTCTTGACTTGACTGCAGTTCGGGGTAGTAATTGACTTCAGTGGACAAATGCGCACCTTCGATGGCCACTGGCACGCTGTGATCTTCATGGATGAAACCCGGTTTCAACTGTACCGGGTAGAAGAGGTTTGCGTGTGGACGAGCGGTTTGCTGATGTCAACGTTGTTAATAGTGCCCCATGGTGGCAGTGGGGTTATGGTATGGGCAGGCATAAGCTACAGACAATGAACAGAATGGCATTTTATCGATGGCAATTTGAATGCACAGAGATACCATAACGAGATCCTGAGGCCCATTGTCGTGCCGTTCATCCACCGCCATCACGTCATGTTTCTGCATGATAATGCACAGCCCCATGTCGGAAGGATCTGTACACAATTCCTGGAAGCTGAAAATGTCCCAGTTTTTCCATGGCCTGTATACTTACAAGACATATCACCCATTGACCATGTTTGGGATGCTCTGGATCAACGTGTACGACAGCGTGTTCCAGTTCCCACCAATATCCAGTAACTTCGCACAGCCTTTGAACAGGAGTGGGGACAACGTTCCACAGGCCACAATCAACAGCCTGATTAACTCTATGCAAAGGAGATGTGTGGCGCTCCATGAGTCAAATTGTGGTCACACCAGATACTGACGGGTTTTCTGATCCGCGCCCTGACCTTTTTTGGGGGGGTATCTGTGACATGAGTATCTGTCAGGGGTGGAAGATAGGGGGTACAGTCCGGTACATCATCCGAGCAAAAGACATCGTGGCGGAACGCCGTACGGGTAAAACATGAGCCCATTGCAATAATTCAAACAAAATGTCCAGAAAACTGTAGGCCATTATACCACTATTTATCATTACTAAACTCAGCAAAAAAAAAAAAATATTTTCCTTTTACAGAACCCTGTCTTTCAAATATAATTAGTAAAAATTAGTAAAAATCAAAGATTCACAGATCTTCATTGTAATGGGTTTAAACACTGTTTCCACATGCTTGTTCAATGAACCAAAAACAATTAATGAACATGCACCTGAGGAACGGTCGTTTTAAGACACTAACAGCTTACAGAGGGTAGGCAATTAAGGTCACAGTTATGAAAACTTAGGACACTAAATAGGCCTTTCGACTGACTCTGAAAAACACCAAAAGAAAGATGCCCAGGGTCCCTGCTCATCTTCGTGAACGTGCCTTAGGCATGCTGCAAGGATGCATGAGGACTGCAGATGTGGCCAGGGCAATAAATTGCAATGTCCGTGCTGTGAGACGCCTAAGACAGCGCTACAGGGAGACGTATGGGTATACATCGATTCATCTCTATAACAATCTGAAGCTGAGCTGCGGCCTGTCTATTATTTCATTATTGGCTAATAGGAACCGTTTCCTTTCAAACCTATCGCCGACACTTGCTGTATCATAGTTTAGTGAGGATAGGAGGGTGAACAGGGTTGTTCTGACACCCAGACGTTTTTTGGGGTCCATGTGCATTCAGAGAGAGAGAGAGAGAGAGAGAGTGGAGTGCACCTGTGAGACAAAGGGCCCTTGTTTTGAAGCACAGATCAAACTCTTCACAGGGCTCAGTCAGAAAGAGAGGGAAGAGAGAGAGGGGAGACAGGGGTTTTGCTCTACAGGACAAAGATCCCTTATAAGTCCCTTATATTCCTTCCCTTATCCATTATCTAGTGGCTCACTGTCTGGCTGGCCTCCTTCCATTGTAAATGTCCCTTTGATGTGTGTGTGTGTGTGTGTGTGTGTGTGTGTGTGTGTGTGTGTGTGTGTGTGTGTGTGTGTGTGTGTGTGTGTGTGTGTGTGTGTGTGTGTGTGTGTGTGTGTGTGTGTGTGTGTGTGTGTGTGTGTGTGTGTTGGGCTCAATTAGAAATCTTGTTGTTTGCGAAAGAAAAGCCTTTTTTTTGTCCATTAAAATAACATCAAATTGATCAGAAATTCAGTGTAGACATTGTTAATGTTGTAAATAACTACTGTAGCTGGAAACGGCAGATTTTTTAATGGAATATCTACATAGACGTACAGAGGCCCATTATCAGCAACCATCACTGTGTTCCAATGGCACATTGTGTCAGCTAATCCAAGTTTAACATTTTAAAAGGCTAATTGATCATTAGAAAACCCTTTTGCAATTGTGGTAGCACAGCTGAAAACTGTAGCTCTGATTAAAGAAGCAATAAACTGGCCTTCTTTAGACTAGTTGAGTATCTGGAGCATCAGCATTTGTGGGTTTGATTACAGGCTAAAAATGTCCAGAAACAAAAACCTTTCTTCTGAATCTCGTCAGTCTATTTTTGTTCTGAGAAATGAAGGCTATTCCATGCGAGAAATTGCCAAGAAACTGAAGATCTCGTACAACACTGTGTACTACTCCTTCACAGAACAGCGCAAACTGGCACTAACCAGAATAGAAAGAGGAGTGGGAGGCCCCGGTACACAACTGAGCAAGAGGACAAGTACATTACAGTGTCTAGTTTGAGAAACAGACGCCTCACAAGTCCTCAACTGGTAGCTTCATTAAATAGTACCCACAAAACACCAGTCTCAACGTCAACAGTGAAGAGGCGCTCCGGGATGCTGGGCTTCTAGGCAAAGTTGCAAAGAAAAAGCCATATCTCAGACTGGCCAATAGAAAGAAAAGATTAAGATGGGCCAAAGAACATAGACACTGGACAGAGGAACTCTCCCTACCATAACACCATAGACAGCAGTAAAGAAGCCAGCGTGGAGAGGGAACATCCCACTGGGCACAAACTGGTTGAATCAACGTTGTTTCAACGTAATTTGTCAACGTATTGTGACTTGTAATCTCGGTGGAAAATAGGGTGACATTTCAACCACAGAATTGTGTCATTCATCATGGCAACCAATTTTCAACATAGACAAACATATTTATAAAATATGTTTAATTTTTTACCTTTGAAACAACGTCAGATCTTCAACGTTATATCAACTATCCCCCCAAAAAAAAGAAATATATATATTTTTTAAATAGACTGGGCAGCACCTCCTAACCTCCTACTGGAGAGCAGATCCATCTACAGCTGACCTTGGTCTCCCATCCAGAGTTTTAACCAATCCCTGATTAGCTTTGATATGTGTCACTGACTACTACCAATGTGCCATGGTGAAAATGATTATTGAGCGATCTCTAAATAATGAAATAGATTCACTGCTGCTATCCAAGTCATTCCAAAAGGTAGGTTTAACAGAGCAAATGACATGTGACTCATCCTTCATCACTCCTGTATCATCAAGGATGATATTTAGGCCTGTGGAGCATTAAGGAAGTAATCACCAGATATGGTTTCAGTTCAACGCAGAGGATTCAACTAAAAATAGACACTACATACAGAGACCATAGAGCTTCAAGTATAATCTGTCAAGTTGATCATTAATATGTTGGATTCACGTCCCCATCTCATCCAAAACTAGGACTAAATCAAATCAAACTTGATTTAAAGTGCGTTTAAAAAGTTTGATGTAAGTCCTATTCTTTAACCTAGATTTTTTTTTTTTGAGATGGAGACGTGAATCCAACATATCAATTATTAATTTGTAAACTGGATATTGAATTGTATTCGGTTGTCAACGCAACCAAATATCAACAATTGAAGGAGATGTATCTTCAGCTTGGATAGTTCCATCTGTACCACAGACTTAGTCTGGTTTAATTACAGATTGTCTGCAAATTAATCATTAATATGTTGGATTCACGTCTCCATCTCAACCAAAACAATTAGTCTGTGTGATTAATGGTGGGGGGTGTCTTTTTACAAAAGCATCTATAAAGCTTGAATGGTTTGAGCTACAAACTATTAAAAGTTATCTATGAAAAGCGGAGAATCTCACAAACACACACGTAGTGTCTATAATACTGTAATACGCGCACATAGTTGCTGTCACAAACTCGAATCTCCACACAGTTATCACTGACTAGTTGGACAATACTTTCCCACTGAGAATATATATAATAAAATATATATATAAATTCGTTTTTATCAGGTTTTTGCTTTGGCACAACTTGTTTTTTTTTTATTGACATTTGTCATTAAAACTCATGAAAGCAACTGTTTATGTCAAATTATTTTGTGTTCTACTTGTATCCCTGGTTATCGTGATAATAAAATGGTAAATTTTGAGGCTAAATATAATGACTGGACATGCAGACAAATGAAAGTCAGATAAATGAAAAGCCGATTTTTAGCTGGGATCTCAGGACTGATCGGGTTTTTAAAGAAGTATATGTTGGATTCAAGTCTCCAACTAAACCAAACAATACAAGTTAAAGAAAAGGATTGAAACTATTCAACATTACATACCTAGTTGATATTTGGTTGGTGTTGTCAACCAAACACAATTCAAGATCACTTTAGTGAAGGCTATCTTACAAACAAATGTGTTTATTCAACCTAAAGAACTAGGTTATTGTAAATGTAATAATAGAAGGCGTGCATGCTTAAGATAGCATGTGAAAGGTTTCAGGTCTGTGGAGATCTTCATAAATGCTGAACAACCTGTTCAGAATCTCAAACAGCATCATTCATGTACATTTACTGTACTACTGATGTAATCTAGGTCATAGTACTGTACTACTGATCATTTGATTGTTCTATTTATACCTTTATTTAACCAGGCAAGTCAGAACAAAGTCTTATTTACAATGACGGCCTAGGAACAGTGGGTTATCTGCCTGTTCGGGGGCAGAATGACAGATTTGTACCTTGTCAGCGTGGGGATTTGAACTTGCAACCTTGCGGTTGCAAGTCCAACACTCTAACCACTAGGCCACCCTGCCACCCCCTTCTATGAGATGAAGCACAGTGATAACACAATAAGTTGTTGTATAAAATAAAAAACATATCTGACATTGATAGTGCAGTGAAAACCCATTTAGATGACAACTAAAGCAAAAATAATGTGAAATTGTTTTGAAAGCATGGCGATGACACATTGGAAAATCAACACATTTCTGGTTGTCTTTTTGAGTGGGTCAACATCAGTCTTTTTGAGTGGGTGAAAATAGGTTGGAATCTCATTGATCTTTTTGAGTGGGTGAAAATAGGTTGGAATCTCATTGATCAACATCAGTCTTTTTGAGTGGGTGAGTAAAGGTTGAAACACCTCAACCAAATATTACACACATTTCCACAAATGACGTGGTGTGCCCAGTGAAATGCCTGTTCATAAAGAAGGTGTTATGTGATCCAAGTCTATACTAAAAGTCTATACAAGTTCACCTGAATGTAATACTGCAGGCCACTAGTACTAGACTACATTCAAAATAACTTTTCTTATTATCTATTATCTAGGTGTAAATACAAAAAGTCAATCAGGAGATTGAATTTAGCTCCGGTGATTGAATTGAAGAGAGTCATTTGAGCTATCCACAAAGAATGTGAACGTAGCTGTCTCCCTATAATCAGACAGGACAGTGAACGGTTTGTCTGGAACCAAACACTACCCATGAGCCTTTTGTGATTCTTGAAGTAGCGTCTTGTCTTGTCCCTGCATGACTTGTTTGACCGCACCTGATCAAATGTCTGGACTGTGTCTGGCCCGTACACTTTATACACTGCGTATTATAAAGGACATAGTGCTGCAATCTAGACAGGCGGTAAACTGGAAAGGAGTATGACCTTACCTGCACCTCGTTATGAAACCAAACGTCAGTTGAATTGAATGTGTGTAATGTGTATTAAAAGTTCATCTTTGTGTCTCTCTCTCTAGACTGAACGATGAGGGTGTGTATCGTCTTCCTCCTGTGCCTAGCTGGCCAGGTGTTCACCGCTTCCATTGTAAGTGTCCCTTTGATGTGTGTGTGTGTGTGTGTGTGTGTGTGTGTGTGTGTGTGTGTGTGTGTGTGTGTGTGTGTGTGTGTGTGTGTGTGTGTGTGTGTGTGTGTGTGTGTGTGTGTGTGTGTGTGTGTGTGTGTGTGCACGTGTGTGTGTGCACGCTCGCATGTGTGTGTGTGTGTTCACTTGTATTGTCACTGAAAAAGCATTGCAAGCAATCATAATAACACCATCATCATAACCATTTCAGACGGAGGAGGAGCCCATCATTGATGATGTCGTTGAGGAGGTAAGGTCATTGACTTGTTTACTGAATTCTATGGACAGGTGTGCTAAATAAGGGGGGAAAACAACATTAAACAGCTTGCACATACCCACTGGGAACACACTGGGCACACACTGGGCACACACTGGGCACACACTGGGCACACACTGGGCACACACTGGGCACACACTGGGCACACACTGGGCACACACTGGGCACACACTGGGCACACACTGGGAACACACTGGGAACACACTGGTTTGTTTGAATCAACGTTTCTTTCTCCACGTCATGGATTAGATGTTGAATTGATGTCTGTTCCCAGTGGGAGCAAATTAGGAATGGTGTACTGTAGGAATTAAAACACAGCCAGATCAAAATAATTAGGAATAGTGTACTGTAGGAATTAAAACACAGCCAGATTAAAATAATTAGGAATAGTGTACTGTAGGAATTAAAACACAGCCAGATTAAAATAATTAGGAATAGTGTACTGTAGGAATTAAAACACAGCCAGATTAAAATAATTAGGAATAGTGTACTGTAGGAATTAAAACACAGCCAGATTAAAATAATTAGGAATAGTGTACTGTAGGAATTAAAACACAGCTAGATTAAAATAATTAGGAATAGTGTACTGTAGGAATTAAAACACAGCTAGATTAAAATAATTAGGAATAGTGTACTGTAGGAATTAAAACACAGCTAGATTAAAATAATTAGGAATAGTGTACTGTAGGAATTAAAACACAGCTAGATTAAAATAATTAGGAATAGTGTACTGTAGGAATTAAAACACAGCCAGATTAAAATAATTAGGAATAGTGTACTGTAGGAATTAAAACACAGCTAGATTAAAATAATTAGGAATAGTGTACTGTAGGAATTAAAACACAGCCAGATTAAAATAATTAGGAATAGTGTACTGTAGGAATTAAAACACAGCCAGATTAAAATAATTAGGAATAGTGTACTGTAGGAATTAAAACACAGCTAGATTAAAATAATTAGGAATAGTGTACTGTAGGAATTAAAACACAGCTAGATTAAAATAATTAGGAATAGTGTACTGTAGGAATTAAAACACAGCTAGATTAAAATAATTAGGAATAGTGTACTGTAGGAATTAAAACACAGCTAGATTAAAATAATTAGGAATAGTGTACTGTAGGAATTAAAACACAGCTAGATTAAAATAATTAGGAATAGTGTACTGTAGGAATTAAAACACAGCTAGATTAAAAGCAATGACACAACATGTATATTCTTTACTCTCTCTGTGTCTTTTGACAAATTAACAAACTAAAACAAAACAGTACAACTTTGACTAAAATAATTTATCTCCACCAAAGCGAGAGAGCGAGAGAGAGAGAGAGAGAGCGAAAGAAGAGAGAGAGAGCGAGAGAGAGCGAGAGAGAGCGAGAGAGAGAGAGAGAGAGAGAGAGAGCGAGGGAGAGAGAGAGAGAGAGTGAGAGAGAGAGAGAGAGAGAGAGCGAGGGAGAGCGAGAGAGAGAGAGAGAGAGAGAGAGAGAGAGAGAGAGAGAGAGCGAGAGAGAGAGAGCGAAAGAGAGCGAGAGAGAGCGAGAGAGAGCGAGAGAGAGAAAGAGAGAGAGAGCGAAAGAGAGCAAGAGAGAGAGCGAAAGAGAGCGAGAGAGAGCGAGAGAGAGCGAGCGAGCGAGAGAGAGAGAGCGAGAGAGAGAGAGAGAGTGAGAGAGAGCGAGAGAGTAGAATCCCACAGGTTATAAATACATCGGACAGGAAACCATGACGTTTTAATGGCTTCACCACATGTGGCTCAGACTCTATCCACCCCATCCAGCTGTAGGCTGCTACACCTCTCAAGACCTGTCTGAAGTACAGACTTTGGCTACACTTCCTTCTGCACCTTGACAACTAAAGACATTTAGCTACAGCTCAATTTTCTGGTACTGAAGTTGTGCTACCAAATCATGCCCATTGCCCATAGCTTATGTACAATACTGTCATCTTTGATATGGTATATAATTCACTTTAAATGTGATGAGTGAAACTGTTGGAAGTACAATGTCTCTATTGACGGCTCCATGTATTGACCGGTTTGTCTCAGGCACAGCCAGAAGTGGGAGCCAACCCAGTGCAGGTAGAGATTGGAGACTTTGACGAGGCCATTGATGTTGTGGAGGAGGAAGAGGACATCGCTGAGAGTGAGTAAATACACATTGTAGCTGGTTGAGAGAAGCTGGTTGAGACAATTCCAAGAGTGTGCAAAGCTTTCATCAAGGCAAAGGGTGGCTACTTTGAAGAATCTCAAATCTCAAATAAATTTGATTTTTGATTAACACTTTTTTGGTTACTACCTGATTCCATATGAGTTATATCATAGTTTTGATGTCTTCACTATTATTCTACAATGTGGGAAATAGTAAAAAACAAACAAAAAAAACACAAATGACTTTTGACTAGTACTATGTGATCGTCTAAAAAATGTAAGCAAGGTTTGAAATGATTATGTTTTAGTCAAATATTATATCAGTTTGGGCTTCTTGTGGTCAATTTGTAGTCTACAAATTATTTGTAATTATGCCCCCTGACCATCCGTTCAAGAAAAGATTGTCCCGCAGCTGAATCAAGTTGATGATCCCTGGGCTAGTATATATTTTAAGCTGCTTAGGAACCATTAGCTTTAGGAAAGGTGTGACAACATCAATCAAATGAAGCTGCATGTTGGTGATCCTTTGCAGCAGCTGTGTTGTGAGATAAGAGAGGGAGGGGTGGGTACACGTTGGTAATGACAGAGTTCTTCTGTCAGACAGACCTTTCATTATGTGTTCCATCCAATGGTTCCACCAAGCTTCTTGGAAACAAAAAATAAACTCTTCTCCTAATTGGCAGGGGCTCCGCCACACTCCTTCCTTACTAACTACCGCAAGGAATATGTATATACAATTAATTTGGAAAGAATTCAAACCCCTTGACTTTTTCCCACATTTTGTTATGTTACAGCCGTATTCTAAAATTGATTAAATTGTTTTTTTCTCCTCATCAATCTACACACAATACCCCATAATGACAAAGCAAAAACATTTGTTATTTCATTTATAAAATAAAACATGTAAATATCACATTTACATAAGTATTCAGACCCTTTACTCAGTACTTTGTTGAAGCACCTTTGGTAGCGATTATAGCTTTGAGTCTTCTTGAGTATGACGCTACAAGCTTGGCAAACCTGTATTTGGTTAGTTTCTCCCATTCTTCTCTGCGGATCCTCTCAAGCTCTGTCAGGTTGGATGGGGAGCATCGCTGCACGGCTATATTCAGGTCTCTCCAGAGATGTTCGATGGGGTTCAAGTCCGGGCTCTGGCTGGGCCACTCAATGACATTCAGAGACTTGTCCCGAAGCCACTCCTGCATTGTCTTAGCTGCGCGCTTAGGGTCATTGTCCTGTTGGAAGGTGAACCTTCACCAGTCTGAGGTCCTGAGTGCTCTGGAGCAGGTTTTCATCAAGGATCTCTTTGTACTTTGCTCCGTTCATCTTTGCCTTGATCCTGACGAGTCTCCCAGTCCCTGCCTCTGAAAAACATCCCCACAGCATGATGCTGTCACCACCATGCTTCACCGTAGGGATGGTGCCAGGTTTCCTCCAGACATGATGCTTGGCATTCAGTCAAAGAGTTCTATCTTGGTTTTATCAAACCAAAGAATCTTGTTTCTGATGGGCTGGGAGTCTTTAGGTGCATTTTGGCAAACTCCAAGCAAACTCTTTTATCTAGCTTTCATCTAGCCACTCTACAGTGGAACTGGAGCTCTGTCAGAGTGACCATCGGGTTCTTGGTCACCTCCCTGACCAAGGCCCTTCTCCCCCGAATACTCAATTTGGCCGGGCGGCCATCTCTAGGAAGAGTTTTGGTGGTTCCAAACTACTTCCATTTATAATGATG
Organism: Oncorhynchus keta; assembly: GCF_023373465.1. Lineage (NCBI taxonomy): Eukaryota > Metazoa > Chordata > Actinopteri > Salmoniformes > Salmonidae > Oncorhynchus > Oncorhynchus keta. The sequence continues at coordinate 78,738,098 of NC_068424.1, forward strand.
GAGACCACTGTGTTCTTAGGGACCTTCAATGCTGCAGAACATTTTTGGTACCCTTCCCCAGGAATTTTCCTCTGAGCTCTTCAGACAATCCCTTCGACCTCATGGCTAGATTTTTTTGCTCTGACATGCACTGTCAACTGTGGGACCTTATATAGACAGGTGTGTGCTTTTCCAAATTCTGTCCAATCAATTAAATTTACCACAGGTTGGACTCCACTCAAGCTGTAGAAACATATCAAGGATGATCAATGGAAACAGGATTCACCTGAGCACATTTTCGAGTCTCATAGCAAAGGGTCTGAATATTTATGTAAATAAGGTATTTCTGTTTTTATTTGTAATACATTTGCATTTAGTCATTTTGGGGTATTGTGTGTAGATTGCTGAGATTTTAGAATAAGGCTGCAACGTAACAAAATATGAAAAAAGTCAAGGGGTTCGAATTCTTTCCAAGTGCATTGTATCTGTTGAATAGCTGAGTAGGAAATTCAAGGGCAAAAGAACACTTCAGAAATGTTCCATTTTTAATGTTCCAGAATTGTTTTTAACACTTTCCTTCGTTAGACCCCTGTTTGAACCACCACTGCAAGAAGGGAAAGGTGTGTGAGGTCGATGAGGAGAACACCCCCATGTGTGTCTGCCAGGACCCCACTACCTGCCCTGCTGCCATTGAAGAGTTTGAGCATGTGAGTTATCATCATAGAAATTATATTCTAATCTGTTCAGCATCAACATCAAGTAGTCCTAGACATTTCTCATACACAACACTGTTCCTAATACAGTGTGACCTGTACAGTAATGCTACTACTGATATGCATCATTGGCTCATTCTTGATATAGATTCTGATTTATATCTGATTCATGAATGTAATCTGTGCATCCCAGGTCTGCGCCACCGACAACACAACCTACGACTCTTCCTGCCACTTCTTTGCCCAGAAGTGCAGTCTGGAGGGAACCAAGAAGGGCCACAAGCTGCACCTAGACTACATCGGGCCATGCAAATGTGAGCTATGCTTTATCGTTACAAATTGCATTTAATTCATATCAATTCGATGTAATAACCCTCCCAGGGGCCATTGAGAATGTTTTAATCCAACCATTTAATTCAGTGAAATAATTTTCACCTTTTTTGAGAATCCCCCTTAGACACATTTTCCTCCGAGACTCCGTTCCCAGTGTGATTATGTAACAGTATAACTTTAGACCGTCCCCTCGCCCATACCCGGGCGTGAACCAGGGACCCTGTGCACACATCAACAACAGTCACCCACGAAGAATCGTTACCCATTGCTCCACAAAAGCCGCGGCCCTTGCAGAGCAAGGGGAACCACTACCTCAAGGTCTCAGAGCAAGTGACGTCACCGATTGAAACGCCACTTAGCGTGCACCACCATTAATTAGCTAGCCGCATCACATCCGTTACAATTGGTTATGCTGTCTGAGAGCTGAAGCCCTGCTGAAAGCTTCTCCAGGGGAGTGATTAATGGGCTGAACTAGAGGGACCTTGCCTTAGGGACTCCAACACACAGAGTGGAGGGCAGGCTGTAGCATGCTCACTGCATCGCCGTCCTTCTCAATTTACCGCTGAATCTGCAGCTAAATGTCTGTCATTAAATAACAGAAGCAAGCCCATGCATCTCTCACTGTTGGTGATGAATACCTTAGGACTGAAAGGCGCAGATGGAGATCATGTTGTTGCACGTTGTGGATCCAAAAACTTAAAAGAACACTTTTTTAAAAACTATTGGCCTCTACATGTCAAGTACAGTGTTCAACCAAGGAATAAAATAAAAGGTAGAGAATCCTTGCCTTAGGGGCTGTGTGCATCAATCATACATTTCAGTGGACACAAATGTCACATTTTGTGTGAGTTGTGGGTTTTATGTTCTATGACAAAAGGCATTTTGAGAATGGATTTTGACTTAAATATCATACTTGTAAAACAACATTCTGACCATGACTTACTTGACTTAATTAAATGAAACCCTTTGGCTCCTTGCGGACCGTAGGTCATTGAACCTGCCTTCTCCAATTGTTCCTGGGTATTCCCCGTTTCCTTTTCTCTCTCTGACCATACCTAATGTTTCTTCCTGTGTGTCTCTCCAGTCACTGAGCCCTGTGTGGACAGCTCTGACATATAACTCATTCTCCTTCCTGTTTATTCTCCAGTCATCGAGGCCTGCATGGATGCTGAGCTGAATGAGTTCCCCCTGCGCATGAGGGACTGGCTGAAGAACGTTCTGGTCAGCCTGTACGAGCGCGATGAGGAGAACAACCTCCTGACTGAGAAGCAGATGCTTAGAGTAAGTCCAATTATCAATTTCTATAAACACAGCACAGGAACTGTTTACTGTTTGCCTACTGAGGATGGGTCATAGTCCTTATTAAACACAGCAGAGAACCAATTCCTTTTGCTTGAGTTCATTTACCGAACTCTGCGGATGGGTCAAAATATATATATATTTAACCTTTATTTAACTAGGCAAGTCAAATATGATTATAGGATTTGATGTTCTGCTTTCATGATGAAGTTGACTCCTTTTGTGCATCCAACCCTACTGGGAATGATTTATCAGTTGGTTCAATTCAAAAGAATATTAGACAAACTAATGTTTGCAAAAAAAAATGTGAATTGCCTTGCAGGTGAAGAAGATCTACGAGAACGAGAAGAGACTGCAGGCTGGAGAGCACTCCCTGGACCTGCTGGCCCACGACTTTGAGAAGAACTACAACATGTACATTTTCCCAGTCCACTGGCAGTTCGGTCAGCTGGACCAGCACCCCGTCGATGGGTAGGTTGAGGAGAAGAAGAAGAGTTTCCTGTCTTCTGCTTCAGCTGGATTGTTTCAACATCACACAAATACAGGCTTGCTTGGGCTATAACTTTGATTCAACTCGGTACCAGTCAGGACATAAATAATTAAACATTTCTACAATGTTTCAGAAAGGATATTGGCAGCATGCCTGAATCTATTGTTTTATGAGCAAAAAAGCAACTGACAATGCTACGTTCTTCATAATGCTGACTATTTAAAGGATCATATGGGTTTTCTATGGTCTAAAACTATAGCTTAGAAAGTCTTCATAATGCTGACTATTTAAAGGATCATATGGGTTTTCTATGGTCTAAAACTATAGCTTAGAAAGTCTTCATAATGCTGACTATTTAAAGGATCATATGGGTTTTCTATGGTCTAAAACTATAGCTTAGAAAATCTTCATAAAGCTACCTATTTAAAGGATCATATGGGTTTTCTATGGTCTAAAACTATAGCTTAGAAAATCTTCATAAAGCCTTTATAAATCCTTTACAAGGCCTACATAGATGCTTCGTAACATGTTTTCTGTGGTGTTGTAGGTTCCTGTCCCACACAGAGCTGGCCCCCCTGCGCGCCCCTCTCATCCCCATGGAGCACTGCACCACTCGTTTCTTCGAGCAGTGCGACGCTGACAATGACAAGTACATTGCCCTGGAGGAGTGGGCCAACTGCTTCAGCATCAAGGAGCGTGAGTAGTTTTAAAAACACCTCGTTCATAGTTTTACACTCGTTATTTTACTGCCTCAAAAGAAACCAGGAGGACCAAGGCACACTTTGGGCTGTTAAAATGTCTTCCTTGTTTGCGTCTGAAATTACACCCTATTCCCTATATAGTGCACTACTTTTGACCAGAGCCCTTTGGGCTATATAGGGCACAGGGTGCCATTTCAGACGCAGCCATGTCTTCTCGTCCTTGTATTGTACTGGTTGGTTGTTGATTTTAAAATGGTTCATAGCAGGATCATTTCATTACCACTTGTTAATTCTGGGCTGGTTTTTCTTTTTGTTTCCAGAGGATGTCAACAAGGACCTTGTCATCTAAACTCACCCCGCTGACCTCCAGTATGAAAACTAGTCTCTATTGGGACGAGGTGCTAAGCTGATCCCTAAATTAAAGGAACACTGTAACGGTGCTAACTGTAACTAATTAACGACCTCCTATACCACTAACATTGATGAAAAAAAAAGAGATGTGCACCGTCTGAACTAACAATCACAAAACGTCACCATGATGCAACTTCAAATTTGTCTTGTTTTTGGGCAAATAAATACGTTTATTTTTAAGTTTTAAACCAGATAGATTAGTAACAGAGAGAGACTTGTGACGAGAGAGAGATATAAATGTATGTTGAACAGGTTGGGATAATGGATGTTAATCACAACATTTATCTTTTTTTTCACTTAATCAGGGCTGTGATTTAATAACTTCAATTTGAAAATTCTTTTGAAGGAGACAAATTTGTAAAAATCAAATAAATTCTAAATAAATGCTCCTTTCGCTTTTTAAACATATTTAGTTGTTTTCACTCTTTTGGTGGTGTACTCATTTTGTTATCTCTGTTCTTTTGTTCGTTAGTTCATTGACTTTGACTACTGCTTTAAATTAAGGCCTGACTTTCCACAGGTTGGTTTTCTGACATAGATTCTGTCACACAACAAGGGCATAAGTGTACTGAAAAATTATTGAGACAATAAAAAGGAAATATTGTTTAAACTCTACGAGGAAAGCATCTTGCAGGTTGAGCGTTTTTTCCTCACACTATATACCGTAGCATGTTTACTGACGTTCCTATACACTTTTTTGATACCGTGTGAACACAATAGAACTCTTTCCTCAAATAAAAAAGATCTGAAATGTCCAACACGGTTGCATGCTTTCATATCTGCATTTCTTCAGAATCACAACGTTGATACATTTCAACTGGAACAAATGGAAAGCATCTTATAACACTGACTTAGAGCATTTCACTGACTTAGAGCATTTCACTGACTTAGAGCATTTCACTGACTTAGAGCATTTCACTGACTTTAGAGCATTTCACTGACTTAGAGCATTTCACTGACTTTAGAGCATTTCACTGACTTAGAGCATTTCACTGACTTAGAGCATTTCACTAACTTTAGAGCATTTCACTGACTTAGAGCATTTCACTGACTTAGAGCATTTCACTGACTTAGAGCATTTCACTGACTTAGAGCATTTCACTGACTTAGAGCATTTCACTGACTTAGAGCATTTCACTGACTTAGAGCATTTCACTGACTTAGAGCATTTCACTGCATTCCACTGACTTAGACTTTCACTGAGCATTTCACTGACTTAGAGCATTTCACTTAGAGCATTCCACTGACTTAGAGCATTTCACTGACTTAGAGCATTTCACTGACTTAGAGCATTTCACTGACTTAGAGCATTCCACTGACTTAGAGCATTTCACTGACTTAGAGCATTTCACTGACTTAGAGCATTTCACTGACTTAGAGCATTTCACTGACTTTAGAGCATTTCACTGACTTAGAGCATTTCACTGACTTAGAGCATTTCACTGACTTAGAGCATTCCACTGACTTAGAGCATTTCACTGACTTAGAGCATTTCACTGACTTAGAGCATTTCACTGAGATAGAGCATTCCACTGACTTAGAGCATTTCACTGACTTTAGAGCATTTCACTGACTTAGAGCATTTCACTGACTTAGAGCATTTCACTGACTTTAGAGCATTTCACTGACTTAGAGCATTTCACTGACTTAGAGCATTTCACTGACTTAGAGCATTTCACTGACTTAGAGCATTTCACTGACTTTAGAGCATTTCACTGACTTAGAGCATTTCACTGACTTAGAGCATTTCACTGACTTAGAGCATTTCACTGACTTAGAGCATTTCACTGACTTAGAGCATTTCACTGTCTTTAGAGCATTTCACTGACTTAGAGCATTTCACTGACTTAGAGCATTTCACTGACTTAGAGCATTTCACTGACTTAGAGCATTTCAATGACTTAGAGCATTTCACTGACTTAGAGCATTTCACTGACTTAGAGCATTTCACTGTCTTAGAGCATTTCATGGGAATTAGTTGTATTTACCTGGTAGGTTTTGAAAAAAAGACCTCTAAAGTGTCCATTTCACAGATATGAAGTACATCATCATGAAGTATTCATTCATTCACATTTTTTTAAAGAATCACCTTTCCCTTAAAAACAAAAAACAAAATGCCACATGTACAGTTCCAGCACAAGGTGTCCTGTACTGCATGGTAGGCTACGCCTTAGACTTATGAGTACAGGCTCAGTACACGTCTCAACATCCTGTGATGACTCATCTGGCAACGACTAACGCGTTCAGATTTCAGAACCCCAGTGTGGTCCTGGTCCTTGAGTCCAGTATGTTTTGTCAAAACATTGGTATACCAGAATGCAAACGTGTTCTAACCCTATATTTAAGAGTCTATTTTGAAAAGTTCAAACCGGCACTTTGCATAACTAATAACTTCTTTATTAGACCAATAACCTCGTGCAGTTAATACAATGTCCCGTCTGCTTCTGTTGTCGTGAATGCAATGACTTATGAGAAAAAAATACTGTACCATAGAACTGCATTGTCTTTGTACAACCAGCTGGACACCCTGTCCCAGTGAACCCAGATGAATAGATTTGCCAGGACATGGCGAGTTTAGTTTTCTAAAATCGTTAGAGATATAATAACACTATAGTATATATTATAATCAGAGAAGTTAATGAAATGTATTCTCTAAAGCAAGAGAAAAGAAGATAAAATGGCCATACTTCCATAAACTCTGAACAAGCTCAGAGTTTCCTCTCGAGACAGTCTAAGAAAGGTCCCGTGAGAGAGAAGAAAGAAGGAGCCTGTAGGGCATTATTACAGCACCCTGTTACCATCTCCACCCGTTCAGCCAGACAGTACAGGGAACAGCTGGAGAGCCTCATCCACAAAGCCTCAGCCAGAGGCTCCGCCCCTTCCCCCATAAGGGGAAAATATCCTCCCTTCTCTCCAAGACAAACGGGTGGAAATAAGAGTTGAATACAATGATATCATTGACAACCATTATCACAGGTTTTGCGGGTATTAATAAACAACGTGAATTAAACAAATGTTTGGGCATATTCTTCGATTTTCTGACTAGAAGAAAATGTGTTCACCTTTATTATGATGTTCAATGTTGAATCGACCACGGATCATTTGTATCGTTCTGGTGAGATACTGATCGTTCACAGGAGGCACGAACAAACCAGAAAGTGTTTTTGCAAATAGATTGTCTGCATCATTTCCAATTCCCCATATATATATTTTGCGTAATATACATACATACATACATACATACATACATACATACATACATACATACATACATACATACATACATACATACATACATACATCAAAACTATGAAATAACACATATGGAATCATGTAGTAATCATGTAATCATGTAGTAACCAAAAAAGTGTTAAACAAAAAACAAATATAATTTATATTTGAGATTCTTTAAAGTAGCCACCATTTGCCTTGATGGCAGCTTTGCACACTCTTGGCATTCTCTCAACCAGCTTCATGAGGTTGTCACCTGGAATGCATTTCAATAAAACTGGTTTACCTAGTTAAAAGTTCATTTGTGGAATTTCTTTCCTTCTTAATGCATTTCAGCCAATCAGTTGTGTTGTGACAAGGTTGGTGGTGGTATACATATGATAGCCCTATTTGGTAAAAGACCAAGTTATTATGGCAAGAACAGCTCAAATAAGCAAAGAGAAATGACCGTCTATCGTTACTTTAAGACATGAAGGTCAGCCAATCTGGCAAAAGTTTATTAAATTGCAGTCGCAAAAACCATCAAGCGCTATGGTGAAACTGGCTCTCACGAGGACCGCCACAGAGTTACCTCTGCTGCAGAGAAGAAGTTCATTAGAGTTACCAGCCTCAGAAGTTGTAGCTCAAAGAAATGCAAGCAACAGACACATCTCAACATCAACTGTTCAGAGACAGCGTGAACCAGGCCTTCATGGTCAAATCGCTGCGAAGAAGCCACTACTAAAGGACGCCAATAAGCAGAAGAGACTTGCTTGGGCCAAGAAACACAAGCAATGGACATTAGACCGGTGGAAATCTGTCCTTTGGTCTGATGAGTCCAAATGTAAAAATGTTGGTTCCAACTGCCGTGTCTTTGTGGGACGCAGAGTAGGTGAACGGATGATCTCTGTATGTGTGGCTCGCACCGTGAAGTATAGAGGAGGAGGTGTGATGGTGAGGTGGTGATTTGCTTGTGACACTGTCTGTGATTTATTTTTAATTCAAGGCACACTTAACCAGCATGGCTGCCACAGGATTCTGCAGAAATACACCATCACATCTGGCTTGCTCTATCATTTGTTTTTTAAAAGGACAATGACCCAAAACACACCTCCAGGCTGTGTAAGGGCTATTTGACCAAGGAGAGTGATGGAGTGCTGCATCAGATGACCTGACCTCCTCAATCACCTGATCTCAACCCAATTGAGCCTGTTTGGGATGAGTGAAGAGTGAAGGAAAAGCAGCCATCAGATGCTCAGCATATGTGGGAAATCCTTCAAGATTATTGGAAAAGCATTCCTCATGAAGCTGGTTGAGAGAATGCCAAGAGTGTGCAAAGCTGTCATCAAGGCAAATTGTGGCTACTTTTAAGAATCTAAAATCTAAAATACATTTTTATTTGTTTAACACTTTTTTGGTTACTGCATGATTCCATATGTGTTATTTCATAGCTTTGATAGCTTTACAATGTAGAAAATAGTCAAATATAAAGAAAAACTCTTGAATGAGTAGGTGTGTCCAAACTGTTCACTAGTACCGTATAGATATCTTTTTAAAACATATTTTACCTTTATTCTTTTCCACTAACCACCCCTCCTTTAATTGGAGTAAACACTAGTGGAGTAAACACTAGTGGAGTTAACACTAGTGGAGTAAACACTTGTGGAGTAGACACTAGTGGAGTTGACACTAGTGGAGTAAACACTAGTGGAGTAAACACTAGTGGAGTTAACACTAGTGGAGTAAACACTAGTGGAGTAGACACTAGTGGAGTTGACACTAGTGGAGTTAACACTAGTGGAGTAAACACTAGTGGAGTTAACACTAGTGGAGTTAACACTAGTGGAGTTAACACTAGTGGAGTTAACACTAGTGGAGTAAACACTAGTGGAGTTAACACTAGTGGAGTAAACACTAGTGGAGTTAACACTAGTGGAGTAAACACTAGTGGAGTTAACACTAGTGGAGTAAACACTAGTGGAGTAAACACTAGTGGAGTTAACACCAGTGGAGTAAACACTAGTGGAGTTGACACTAGTGGAGTTGACACTAGTGGAGTAAACACTTGTGGAGTAAACACTTGTGGAGTAGACACTAGTGGAGTTGACACTAGTGGAGTTAACACTAGTGGAGTTAACACTAGTGGAGTAAACACTAGTGGAGTTAACACTAGTGGAGTAAACACTAGTGGAGTTAACACTAGTGGAGTTAACACTAGTGGAGTTAACACTAGTGGAGTTAACGCTAGTGGAGTAAACACTAGTGGAGTTAACGCTAGTGGAGTAAACACTAGTGGAGTAAACACTTGTGGCGTAAACACTAGTGGAGTAAACACTAGTGGAGTAAACACTAGTGGCGTTAACACTAGTGGAGTAAACACTGTGGAGTAAACACTAGTGGAGTTAACACTAGTGGCGTAAACACTCGTGGAGTTGACACTAGTGGAGTTAACTTATACATACTATATACATTTTACAGACACAGTCTATTTTACAATAGTTCTATATGTTTTGTTTTTAGTCCTGACCTTCAACTATTTCTGATGTCCATCCAGTTAGATTTTAATATGCCATATATTTTTAACTGTGCTGTTTCACAAAAGTTCTGAACCTATATACAGTTTACGGACACTGTACATTTTATCTTGTTGTTATTAGTCCCACCCTTCAGGTCCATTCAACCTCTCCCGTCTCTCTCTTAATTAACATCATCCAGTCCCACCCTTCAGGTCCATTCAACCTCTCCCGTCTATCTCTTAACATCATCCAGTCCCACACCTTCAGGTCCATTCAACCTACTATCATTTTAACATCATCAGTCTATTTTCAGGCCCATTCAACCTTTTGTTTTTATCTCTTAACATCATCTAGTCCCACCCATCAGTCCATTCAACCTTCCCGTATGCCATATCTTTTTAACATCATTTCCAGTCCCACCCTTCAGGTCCATTCAACACTCTCCATTTATCTTGTTGTCATCCAGTCCCACCCTTCAGGTCCATTCAACCTCTCCCGTCTATCTCTTAACATCATCCAGTCCCACCCTTCAGGTCCATTCAACCTCTCCCGTCTATCTCTTAATTAACATCATCCAGTCTCACCCTTCAGGTCCATTCAACCTCTCCCGTCTATCTCTTAACATCATCCAGTCCCACCCTTCAGGTCCATTCAACCTCTCCCGTCTATCTCTTAACATCATCCAGTCCCACCCTTCAGGTCCATTCAACCTCTCCCGTCTATCTCTTAACATCATCCAGTCCCACCCTTCAGGTCCATTCAACCTCTCCCGTCTATCTCTTAACATCATCCAGTCTCACCCTTCAGGTCCATTCAACCTCTCCCGTCTATCTCTTAACATCATCCAGTCCCACCCTTCAGGTCCATTCAACCTCTCCCGTCTATCTCTTAATTAACATCATCCAGTCCCACCCTTCAGGTCCATTCAACCTCTCCCGTCTATCTCTTAACATCATCCAGTCCCACCCTTCAGGTCCATTCAACCTCTCCCGTCTATCTCTTAATTAACATCATCCAGTCCCACCCTTCAGGTCCATTCAACCTCTCCTGTCTATCTCTTAACATCATCCAGTCTCACCCTTCAGGTCCATTCAACCTCTCCCGTCTATCTCTTAACATCATCCAGTCCCACCCTTCAGGTCCATTCAACCTCTCCCGTCTATCTCTTAACATCATCCAGTCCCACCCTTCAGGTCCATTCAACCTCTCCCGTCTATCTCTTAACATCATCCAGTCCCACCCTTCAGGTCCATTCAACCTCTCCTGTCTATCTCTTAACATCATCCAGTCCCACCCTTCAGGTCCATTCAACCTCTCCCGTCTATCTCTTAATTAACATCATCCATGTTGGATTTCTATTTGCAATATATTTTTCAACTGTGCTGTGAAGTTTCACAAAAGTTCTGAACCATTCTATTCTCATAGTTTCTACAGATTGTAAATTAAAGATAACATTGTTTTTTGCTAAAAGCATTATTATAGTATTGATCAATTGACTATGACTTTTCAAATCACCCAGTAGTGCTATTTGCAGAGTTGGCTCCAGGTAAACGGTGCAATTTTTCAGCCCTTACTGGACCTGTGACCAAAAACAAGCTTCATATGGACAGTACCAAAATAAATGATCTAATGACTCTGTCTCTTCGCAGCAAAATCTGCAGAGCTGGGAAGGTTGTATCCCCCATATATATAACAATTCTAAGTTTTGAACACAACCCATGAAGTTTTTGCAAAAAGTAATATCTTCAAGAATTAGATATATCATGACAGTCAAAAGAATGATGGGATGACCAGTGCAAATTTGATAGATGTTGGGCAAAAGTTCTGATCCAATAAGGTTCCATACGAGTGGTCAACCGTCAGATGAACACAAACTCATTATCATGCAATTAGGGGTTGAGAATAACCCCTACTGCCTACAGTTCAGTCCAGACATCATGTGACACGAAGAGGTCTGTGTGTATTTGTGTCGCCCCCTAGTGGATGAATGCATAACTTCTCTAGAATATATAGGTACGCTTGATTTAACTCGCCTGTCGCACCGGTTGGTCAGAAGTTTTAGTTTTGGGTTCATTCCATCGGTGCTGAAAGAGAACGCTGCCCACCAGCTGAAGCTGCCACTGTATTGAAGCCATTGGACACTGTTTTATCTTTATCTTATCTATGCTTTATTACCGGTGATGGGTTCAATCAATGAATGGATGGGTTCAGGACACATCAATGTATTCTGTATCAGAAAGTAAGCTGGACATCAATGAAGTCTCGTAGATCGTAGATCATTGCACTCTTTTTTTGTTTATAAAGCCCTCCTGCATAAACTTCCGCTGTACCTTACTTCATTGTTACAGACGTATGAGATAGCTAATCAAATCAAATTAAATTGTATTTGTCACATACACATGGTTAGCAGATGTTAATGCGAGTGTAGCGAAATGCTTGTGCTTCTAGTTCTGAGAATGCAGTAATAACCAACAAGTAATCTAGCTAACAATTCCAAAACTACTACCTTAGACACAAGTGTAAGAGGATAAAGAATATGTACATAAAGATATATGAATGAGTGATGGTACAGAGCGGCATGTGCAAGATACAGTAGATGGTATTGAGTGCAGTATATACATATGAGATGAGTATGTAAACAAAGTGGCATAGTTAAAGTGGCTAGTGATACATGTATTACATAAAGATGCAGTAGATGATATAGAGTACAGTATATACATATACATATGAGATGAATAGCAGCCCTGGTCTCAGGGATTAGCTGACTCTGGAGATCCCTACGATGTCCAATGAGAAGTAAATCTGCTTTTACTTTTGTTGCACCTTATATGTAGAATGATCTCCAAGACTCTCTATAGTTGGATGACTTGGTGCCTGTTGCACTATTCAAAAGACTGATTCAATACCTGTTTGTTTTCTATGATTGTGTTTTGCTTTTTCATTTATTGATGTGAATATTGATGAGAGTATTGATGTGAATATTGATGAGAGTATTGATGTGAATATTGATGAGAGTATTGATGTGAATATTGATGTGAATATTGATGAGAATATTGATGTGAATATTGATGTGAATATTGATGTGAATATTGATGTGAATATTGATGAGAATATTGATGTGAATATTGATGTGAATATTGATGAGAATATTGATGTGAATATTGATGAGAATATTGATGTGAATATTGATGAGAATATTGATGTGAATATTGATGAGAATATTGATGAGAATATTGATGTGAATATTGATGTGAATATTGATGTGAATATTGATGAGAATATTGATGTGAATATTGATGTGAATATTGATGAGAGTATTGATGTGAATATTGATGAGAATATTGATGTGAATATTGATGTGAATATTGATGAGAATATTGATGTGAATATTGATGAGAATATTGATGAGAATATTGATGTGAATATTGATGAGAATATTGATGTGAATATTGATGAGAATATTGATGTGAATATTGATGTGAATATTGATGAGAATATTGATGTGAATATTGATGAGAATATTGATGTGAATATTGATGTGAATATTGATGAGAATATTGATGTGAATATTGATGAGAATATTGATGTGAATATTGATGAGAGTATTGATGTGAATATTGATGAGAATATTGATGTGAATATTGATGAGAATATTGATGTGAATATTGATGAGAATATTGATGAGAATATTGATGTAAATATTGATGTGAATATTGATGAGAATATTGATGTGAATATTGATGTGAATATTGATGAGAGTATTAATGAGAATATTGATGTGAATATTGATGTGAATATTGATGAGAATATTGATGAGAATATTGATGAGAATATTGATGTGAATATTGATGAGAATATTGTTGTGAATATTGATGAGAATATTGATGTGAATATTGCTGAGAGTATTGATGAGAATATTGATGAGAATATTGATGTGAATATTGATGTGAATATTGGTGTGAATATTGATTATTGATGTGAATATTGATGAGAATATTGATGTGAATATTGATGAGAATATTGATGTGAATATTGATGTGAATATTGATGTGAATGTTGATGAGAATATTGATGTGAATATTGATGAGAATATTGATGTGAATATTGATGTGAATATTGGTGTGAATATTGATTATTGATGTGAATATTGATGAGACTGCTCCTCCCAAGGTCACGGAGGCTCTTGGCACTGCCAAAGCAGACTCCTGTCTCCTCATCCTCCTTGATCTATCACCTGCCTTCGACACCATGAACCATCAGATCCTCCTCTCCACCCTCTCAGGGCTGGGTATCTTAGACTCTATCAGATCCTCCTCTCCACCCTCTCAGGGCTGGGTATCTTAGACTCTGCACAGTCCTGGATTGCATCCTACCTGGCAGGCCTCTCCTACCAGGTGACACGGAGAGGATATTTCTGCACCAAATACTCAGGGCTCGGTTCTAGGCCCTCTTCTCTCTATACACCAAGTCACTCGGCTGTCATATCCTCACATGGTCTCTCCCATCATTGCTATGCGGATGACACTCAACTACTTTTCTCCTTTCCAAATTTTGTAAGAATCTTTTCTAGGTCCACTAATATAGGACTATTAAAGGCCCAGCCCTGCAGACTGCTATATAGATCCACTAATATAGGACTATTAAAGGCCCAGTGACATTTTTTTAATTAATTATTTTTAATTTTATTTTTCAGTGGGTCTGCAGCACCGTCAGCACCCCTACTTCACCTATGCCCAGGTGGCAACACGCATCTCTGCGTTCCTGGCAGATATCTCAGCTAGGATGGCAGCCCACCACCTCAAGCTCAACCTAAAAAAACAGAGCTACTCTTCCTCCTGGGGAAGGCCTGCCAGCTCCAAGACCGTTCCATCATGATTGACTCCACGATGTCCCATTCCCAGAGTGCAACAAATTTTGGAGTGAACCTGCAAAAACACCCTGTCGTTATATGCAAACACTGAAGAAGTGACTCTCAGGTTCATGTTTAAAAAATATATATATTTTTATATTTCACCTTTATTTAACCAGGTAGGCAAGTTGAGAACAAGTTCTAATTTACAACTGCGACCTGGCCAAGATAAAGCAAAGCAGTCACATACAACAACACAGAGTTACACATGGAGTAATACAAACATACAGTCAATAATACAGTATAAACAAGTCTATATACAAAGTGTGCAAATGAGGTGGGATAAGGGAGGTAAAGGCAATAAATAAGCCACGGTGGCGAAGTAAATACAATATAGCAAGTAAAACACTGGAATGGTAGATGTGCAGTGGAAGAATGTGCAAAGTAGAAATAATGGGGTGCAAAGGAGAAAGATAAATAAATAAATACAGTAGGGGATGAGGTAGTTGTTTGGGCTATTTACAGATGGGCTATGTACAGGTGCGGTGATCTGTGAGCTTCTCTGACAGCTGGTGCTTAAAGCTAGTGAGGGAGATAAGTGTCTCCAGTTTCAGTGTTTTTTGTAGTTAATTCCAGTCATTGGCAGCAGAGAACTGGAAGGAGAGGCGGCCAAAGGAAGAATTGTCTTTGGGGGTGACCAGTGAGATATACCTGCTGGAGCGTGTGCTACGGGTGGGTGCTGCTATGGTGACCAGCGAGCTGAGATAAGGCGGGGCTTTACCTAGCAGGGTCTTGTAGATGGCCTAAAGCCAGTGGGTTTGGCGACGAGTATGAAGCGAGGGCCAGCCAACGAGAGCGTACAGGTCGCAATGGTGGGTAGTATATGGGGCTTTGGTGACAAAACGGATGGCACTGTGATAGACTGCATCCAATTTGTTGAGTAGAGTTTTGGAGGCTATTTTGTAAATGACATCACCGAAGTCGAGGATCGGTAGGATGGTCAGTTTTACGAGGGTATGTTTGGCAGCATGAGTGAAGGATGCTTTGTTGCAAAATAGGAAGCCAATTCTAGATTTAATTTTGGATTGGAGATGTTTGATGTGAGTCTGGAATCAGAGTTTACAGTCTAACCAGACACCTAGGTATTTGTAGTTGTCCACATATTCTAAGTCAGAACCGTCCAGAGTAGTGATGTTGGACAGGCGGGCAGGTGCGGGCAGCGATCGGTTGAAGAGCATGCATTTAGTTTTACTTGTATTTAAGAGCATTTGGAGGCCACATAAGGAGAGTTGTATGGCAGTGAAGCTCATCTGGAGGGTAGTTAATTAACACAGTGTCCAAAGAAGGGCCAGAAGTATACAGAATGGTGTCGTCTGCGTAAAGGTGGATCAGAGACTCACCAGCAGCAAGAGCGACATCATTGATGTATACAGAGAAGAGAGTCGGCCAAAGAATTGAACCCTGTGGCACCCCCATAGAGACTGCCAGAGGTCCGGACAACAGGCCCTCCGATTTGACACACTGAACTCTATCGGAGAAGTAGTTGGTGAACCAGGCGAGGCAATCATTTGAAATACCAAGGCTGTTGAGTCTGCCGATAAGGATGTGGTGATTGATAGAGTCGAAAGCCTTGGCCAGGTCGATGAATACGGCTGCACAGTATTGTTTCTTATCGATGGCGGTTATGATATCATTTAGGACCTTGAGTATGGCTGAAGTGCACCCATGACCAGCTCTGAAATGCCACAGGATGTTTTTGTGCTGGTCAAGGGCAGTCAGGTCTGGAGAGAACCAAGGACTATATCTGTTCCTGGTTCTAAATTTCTTGAAAGGGGCAATTTCTTGAAATGCCCTTCATGAATTATCATGCTCCTTGCCCATCCTCTGAAAACAGCTGAAACCCTACCTCTTAAAAAAAAACACAGTACACCCCCAAAACAAAAATATTATTGTGATCTACAACTTGCACTTGACTTTTTTTCCCCCCTTTTACTAGCTCAGACTTTGCAGATAGTTACTTTACTGAGGAAAGATGTACTTACTATGACTGTGAAATGCAGTTGTCCCGCCTAGCAATCTTAAAACAACTAAAATGTTAAATGTGTACATACAGAATGTATAGCCAGCCTATTGATGTGTTTGGTGTGTATCTCAGCACGACTTCCTGTTAATAAAATCAAGGTTCAATAAATAAATACAAAATGTGTGGTGGGAGTGTTAAATCAATGCAGCGAAAAACGCCCCCATTCATTTCGATCGGGGCCATGATCCAGCGTGTGCCGCTCCGTAAAATGTTTAACCAATCATACCCATAATCGGAATCCACCACACTCGTTTCCTATTGGCTACATTTAGACTGACAGGGCGAAACATACTCCACGACGATTGGTTGTACACTAAAATGCTCAGAGTACATACATTTGATTGGCGACATATTTACTCTCGCAGTAAATTCATTGGTTCGTGCATCTGAGACTGTAAATTCTGGGTAGGTTGTCCAGGTTTGAGACCGGTAAAAGAGCAGCCGAACACGTTTTGCGTTTCCCTGCTTGAACAATCTTTCTAGTTACCGCCTGGCAGAGCGGAGGTGATTCAGTGAAATCACACCTATATATATTTTTTTTAAATAAACCATTTTTAACAATTGCCTCCTGGTAAGTAAACCCTGTTTGGAATTATTGAATAAATATCCGCGGCAGTAATATTCGTAATCTTATTAAGGCGCTGTTTGATGCTAACTAGTAAGCTTAACGCTAGTTGGCATGATAAAAGCTAAGTCGTTTTTAGTTGTGCTAAATGGCCGGTTAACTAACGTCACCTCGCTAGTACATACTTGTCTTAAATTATTTTTTATTGTGCCACGAAATGAGACTTAACGTGGGTTAAATCAGTCGGTCAATGCCCGAGTGGACGGTCGAAATGGGCAACTAATCCGACTGGGGTGGTTGAAAGACTGGCCTTTCCCCTAGCGAGCCATGGCTCACCAGTTAGCTATGTTTGTCTGTACAAATGTTTATGATATCAGTTTTGACGTCGAAGATTATCAGTCGACTGCTGTTTTAGTCTGCTACGTTTCGGTAACTTAAGTATTTTGCTCGTTTTAAATAAACTGAGCGAAAAGGAGCCGTGGCTAACCTTGGCTAATTAGCTAGTTAGTTAGCATTGTATTTACCACACGTGTTGCTGATACAATATATCGTAGTTCGCTATTTCCAGCTGTCGGGAGTTAATTTGGGTAATAAGATATCGTTGTCTGGCCATCGACACAACCGGTCAAAATCGTTACATTTCGATAACATCGTTTTTCTGTCGATGACGTGACCGGTGTTGCAGTCCGGCCTTTCTGGTCATAAAACCCTTGAAGCACAGCTTAGCTAAATGACGTTAGACAGTTTAACTGGGTGGGTCTGGGCGACTCATTTGTCTCCTATAATTAATTTCATACTATTATAAACTGAAACCTATTATTGGTGGAATTGACTAGATTTATAGCGCGCTAGTCATTCAAGAGATTAGATTGAATGCAAATGATGCTCTTGTGCACAGCCTCCTGTAACGTTTGTGCTAATGGTAACGTTTCTTGTCGCCACGATTGGCTAAATAAATAGCTGGGTGATGTGGCTTGCCGGGTTTGTCAGACAGAACAGACACGGATGGTGACTGGTACAGATAAGACTCCATTATCCACACCATGACAACCACACCTTGTTTCAGTTCTCTTCAGCTGACCAAAGAAATGGTGATGGAGAAACCAAGTGCCCAGCTCGTGGGGCGGGAGTTTGTCCGACAGTACTACACACTACTCAACCAGGCACCCGACTACCTGCACAGGTAAAGCCAATACAGTACTACACACTATTCAACCAGGCACCCGACTGACTACCTGAACAGGTAAAGCCAATACAGTACTACACACTATTCAACCAGGCACCCGACTACCTGCACAGGTAAAGCCAATACAGTACTACACACTATTCAACCAGGCACCCGACTGACTACCTGAACAGGTAAAGCCAATACAGTACTACACACTATTCAACCAGGCACCCGACTACCTGCACAGGTAAAGCCAATACAGTACTACACACTATTCAACCAGGCACCCGACTGACTACCTGAACAGGTAAAGCCAGTACAGTACTAGAAAATTGTTCCCAAACAGTATCTGTTCCATTGTGATCTGCTTTAATATATTAATGGGTTATCTATCCCTCTACTACAAAAATGAGAAATAACTGATTTTAAACTGGTTTTTTTTTTAGGTTTTATGGGAAAAATTCCTCCTATGTACATGGAGGTCTGGACAACAATGGCAAACCAGTTGAATCAGTCTACGGACAGTCGGTGAGTACTGCAATACCACATCCCCAAATTATATTTGCATCACTTCGTGAAGCGGAATTACACGTTTCCTTTGTAAAATATCCAACGTGACACATCCGCACATGATTTTATGGCAAAGATCTCTCAGTATGTTCATATTAAAGATGGGTAATATATTGTCAGGCAGGCTTTTTGATACAAGTCTAACACATTTTAAGTTTGAGATTCTCATCAAGGTCTTTATTTCTGTATAAAGGAGATCCATAAAAAAGTGTTGGCGCTGAACTTTCGTGACTGCCACACCAAGATCAGACATGTGGATGCCCATGCGACCTTGAACGAGGGCGTCGTGGTGCAAGTGATGGGGGAGCTGTCCAACGACATGCAGCCCATGCGCAAATTCATGCAGACATTCGTGCTGGCCCCTGAGGTAGGTCCTTCAACTGTATAGAGGAACATTGGAAATATGTCCTTGAAATGTTTTTCATTTATTATGTATTAGTGTCCAGTTCAGTTAAAGGGTTAATTGTTTTAAACTCTATGACGTTGGTGTTTCAGGGCACTGTGACAAACAAGTTCTACGTTCACAACGATGTGTTCCGTTACCAAGACGAAGTGTTTGGGGATTCTGACTCAGAACCCCCTGAAGGTGAGCCAGTTAAAGATCAGGAAGCTTCTTTACGTTTGACTTGTTTGGTTTCTTATGTAATTTATGTCTCATCACTAATACATAATGGTTAGAGGTGTTGCTCTTATTGAACTCCATTGCGGTACTTTGTACCTCTGGGTCAACGCTACTATTATGAATAATATGTCTTCACTGTTTAGGTATATAGAAGCATCTGCTAAATGACTAAAATGTAACAGGTATTTCATTTAGCTCTAAAACTGCTGTAATTGGGACTCGGTCATGTTCTTGGTGTTTCAGAGTCTGATGAGGATGTGGAGGAGATGGAGGAGAGGGTGCCATCACCTGAGGTGGCCCAGGAAGAGGCTGCAGCCTTCTATAAACAGACACCTTGGTAAGGAAACGTATCTATCTTAGTCTTGAATACATCAGCAGTCCACTTTTCATCCTCAATGTTAAGTCTGTAATACTATAACATGAATGGTGGCAAACATGTCTTTCATCAGAGAAGGAGTGGGAGAGCGGTATCCACCCATGGTGCTCAAAATATATCTATATTTTAGATGATTGTAATTAATCTTAACAGGATGTAAAGGGTAGAACTATGTTCTTATACCATCATGACCGGTTTTATTGAAAAGCAAGACATTGACCGTTGCGTCTTCATCCCAGCTATATATCATAAACAAACATTTAACCTAGAAGGAACGCGTCACCTAGACAGTACTAAAACATAACTCCAAATATATTATTTGTCCTGTATTTGTATAAACATTTTTAAAGTAATAAAATAACTAAACTGCGTGGTTTTCAAGTACAATCTAGGCCTAATTTAACTTATCCTTGAAATTTCTTTTTTTTTAAATAAATAACAAAACCTGTCTGTCTACGAACACTAGAACAGGCTGGTCATGGCTAGAATGGATCCGGCTTGTCAAATTAACTTCGGATTTGACTTTTCGTATCAGGTTAGGAGTATTTACACAGCATGTTTGGAGAATTGGGAATAGGGTTAGTTAAAATGAAACTTTTGACATTCATTTGACAATCTGTATCCCTTCTAGCTATGACCCGGGCTGGTCCGCCCCACTCCCGTTGCGATTCAGCACCACAGCAAATGAAAGGGAACACTAGGCAGCCACAAAATTAAGTTCTTACACTGATGTTGTCCAATCAAATTTGGACAACCGTGTTATAGGTTTACATTTCTACTGGAGGATGTTAATAAATGTTATGCTTATTGTCATTTGAACTATTGTGACGTCATGTGACTTATTGACACCAGCTTCGTACTATGGGCAGTTGGCTGCTGAATACGCTCAACTGAAATGCACCGATTGCACATAATACTTTACTCCTGTCTATCTATCCATTTCAAGTTTTTATAGACTACTATACATGAAATGGGCAGCACATGTTGATCTTGCTTAGGGGAGCAGAACTTCTACAACTGTCCTGACCAACACAATTTGTTCTCTAATTTGCGACTGTCCTTGGCCTGCTCAGTGAGCTGCTGCTATTGGAAAATCAACTGTCCCACTCCTTTTTAAAGCAGCATACGATATCCATCAGCCTCGTTACTTTGTTCTCAGTAAGGCGCAATCTAGGGGCCTCCTGAGTGGTGCGGTGGTCTAAGGTATTGCTAGCTGTGTCACGAGAGAGTCTGGGTTTGAGTCCAGGCTCTGTTGCATTCGGCCGCAACCGGAAGACCCGTGGGGCGGTGGACAATTGGCCCAGAGTCATCCGGGTTAGGGGAAGGTTTACTAAAAAAAATGAACGTTTTGTTTTCGAAATGATAGTTTCTGGATTTGACCATATTAAGCTCGTATTTCTGTGTTTATTATAATTAAGTCTATGATAGAGCAGTCTAACGGCAGTGGTAGGCAGCAGCAGGCTTGTAAGCATTCATTCAAACAACACTTTACTGCGTTTTCCAGCAGCTCAATGCTTGAAGCACGGAGCTGTATGACTTCAAGCCGATCAACTCCCTGGCAATACTCTAGTGCCTATAAGAACATCCAATAGTCACGGGTATATGAAATACAAATGGTATAGATATAGAGTCCTATAATTCCTATAACTACAACCTAAAACTTCTTAACTGGGAATATTGAAGAATCATGTTAAAAGGAACCACCAGCATTCATATGTTCTGAGCAAGGAACTTAGCTTTCTTACATGTTTTTGCGATATTTAAACCAAATTGAACATGTTTCATTATTTGTTTTGAGACTAAATAGATTTTTATTCCAGTTAAAATGTGTTCATTCAGTATTGTTGTAATTGTCATTATATATCGGCTTCTTTTTTTGGGGTCCTCCAATCTGTATCGGCGTTGAGAAATCATAATCGGTCGACCTCTTGTCTTCACTGTTTTCGAGAAACCATTCCCTCTTGGCGGGTACACTGGAAACATTATTTTGCACTGCGCGCGCCCCCCTCAGACAATTTAGACTTCACATTTCATTTGTTGGCTTTTCTGTGACGTGAAATATTGGTGGTTTACCCATTATACCCATTACTTACCCATTATTACCCAATAAATTACTTGCGACTTATTTAGTGCCACTTCATTCTAGTCTATCCTTGGGTTAATATTAGATGTGTGTGTCTGTTATATCAGCACTGAGGCCAAGAGACCAGAGGAGGAGGTGGCTTTAACCCCTGAGCCTGAGGTGGAGGTGGAGCCTGAGGTGGAGGTGGAGCTAGAGGCGGAGCCAGACGTGGTGGATGGAAAACGGGGTTTGGAGCCAGAGACCCTGCAGCAGCAGGAACACGCCACAGAGGAGCAGGGAGAGCAGTGTCCAGTCTCCTCACCCCTGCCCTCTGCCACTGCTGACCCTGCCCCCCCACCCGCTGAAGATAACCGGGTAGGTCTCAACCCTTCGGTTGGCTAAGCTGTCAACATGGTGGTTGTGATTCCTTCTTTGTGTGACCTGGCTGTCTTCCTCTCTTGATGTGTTTGGCTGGTTATCCACTGTAGAGGTCACTAGGCAATATGTGACTTGTCTATACCTCTGGTTATTCCAGTTTGGTTTAAGAACCATTTTGGTTGCATCAGCTTTGATTAGCTAATTTTGTAGATTAAATACTATTGCGGAGAAATTCCTTCCTTTGCCCCTTGATGTTCTTCATTAGATTCATTGGGCGGCAGGGTAGCCTAGTGGTTAGAGCATTGGACTAGTAACCGCAAGGTTGTAAGTTCAAACCCCCGAGCTGACAAGGTACAAATCTGTCGTTCTGCCCCTGAACAGGCAGTTCCTAGGCCGTCATTGAAAATAAGAATTTGTTCTTTAACTGACTTGCCTAGTTAAATAAAGGTAAAATAAAAAGGTTTTACGTAGCTTCTAGTGGTTTCCCTGTACAGCTACCAGGCCTCATTCAGCTTGATTTAATACCTTCTGTTTGGTCTCTCCTCCAGCCTTTCTCCTGGGCATCTGTCACCAGTAAGAACCTTCCCCCTAGCGGCGTTGTCCCCGTCTCTGGCATCCCCCCCCACGTCGTCAAAGTTCCCTCGGCACCGGTATGTTACTTTTCTCTGTGTAAAAAAAATTAAACAGTCCTCCTGTAGCCGACATGATGTATTAAATACCAGCAGAAGAAACAACCACACATTCTATATTGATTACAAAGGCGATTAAAAATCACCTATTACACATCTTGTATGTATCCTACCAGTTGAAAGACTACATGCACTATATTTATGATTAGGTATAATTAACATTTACATGTGACTATATTTTTAAATCAATGTTCCTCTTAAAGGACAACGAACGCAATCAACTAGTGATTTAGCTTGGAGCCTTGTTGTCTTGGTCTTCTAGCCTGTTTTCTCAGGGTCTTGTCTTGGTGCTTTAGCCCAGGGTGGAGGTGAAAACAGAAGCCGCAGCACAGAGAACACAACCAAGAGGAGACCAGAGACCACGGGAAGCAAGACCAGGCCCCCCACCAGTCAGAGGACCCCGACCAGGAGGTATGATCCACCAGATAACATCTCGCCCCCAACACACTGTACCATCCACCAGGAAGCTGGATCATGTTCAGGATGTAGAAAATGTATCGAAATGAAGTGCAACTGTGATGTACTACCTTACCTCTCGTCCAATAAGAACACAGATTTGTTTTCCGGGGTAAAAAAAATAAGTTTTGCTACAGTATGCTGTCTACGTTGGACGTAAACCTGTCTGTTAGTCTGAACTCTGAATGGGAATCTGTCAGTGTGTGTATAGTGCTTATTCTTTGAAGAAACATCGGACGTGTATGCTTGACCATTAATAAAGTGATCTCCTCTGTCGGGTCTCTGCTCTTGGTCTGCAGTGCGGGAAGGAGAGCAGGGAGAGTCGTCGGAGGTTGGCCGTGTGGTGAGGTATCCAGACGCTCACCAGCTCTTTGTAGGAAACGTTCCCCATGATGTGGACAAGGCAGAGCTCAAGGAGTTTTTCCAACGTATGTCCCTCTTTCATCGTCTGCAAAAAAGCTTTTGAATTAATGGCTTTGTGGTTTCAACTGGCAAATAATTGATTAAAATAGGGACAGCACATGGTAATCAGTCCTGGGGTGTAGTAGTACCACATTTAGATGGATAGTCTTAATTGATCATAGTCCCCAAATGACCTGTAAATTATGTCTAACTGTTTTATTTGAATCATTGATCTTTCTAATGTTAAATGATCTGCGTCTCTGCAACAGAACACAGAATGCTTTGCAGCAACTGATGGAAGTAATTGATTGGTTGAAAGAGTTGTCATTTTACTATGATCTGGTTCCTCCTACAGAGTATGGTACTGTGCTTGAGCTACGGATCAACAGCGGAGGAAAGCTTCCTAACTTTGGGTTTGTGGTGTTTGACGATTCGGAACCTGTACAGAAAATCCTAAGCAACCGGGTAATAATTATTTTTAAATATATGTTAAGCCTGAGTGTTTTAATTACCAACATACCAACCATTTTGGTCAAGCCTTCGGCTCCATTTTGGTCAAGCCTTCGGCTCCATTTTGGTCAAGCCTTCGGCTCCATTTTGGTCAAGCCTTCGGCTCCATTTTGGTCAAGCCTTCGGCTCCATTTTGGTCAAGCCTTCGGCTCCATTTTGTCCAAGCCTTCGGCTCCATTTTGTCCAAGCCTTCGGCTCCATTTTGTCCAAGCCTTCGGCTCCATTTTGTCCAAGCCTTCGGCTCCATTTTGTCCAAGCCTTCGGCTCCATTTCAATGATGATTGAAAGGTGCTTCACATTCCCATGTCTGTTTTGGAAGCAGTACATGTCATTAAAAAATTCAGTGTACAGACAATGTACAGTGTACAGACAATCCTTTCTAGAAGCCCACTCTGATCTTTACAGTTTTTAAAAACCATTTAAATGAGTTAGTATATTAACAGTCCTCTTTCATTTGTAGCCCATTAAGTTCAGAGGCGATGTCCGACTGAACGTGGAGGAAAAGAAGACTCGCTCCGCCCGGGAAGGGGACCGGCGCGACATCCGCCCCAGAGGTCCAGGTGGCCCCGGAGGGCCCCGAGAGAGGATAGGAGGGCCCAGGGGCCCCCCCACCAGGGGTGGCATGGCACAGAAACCCAGCTTTGGCTCTGGACGAGGTACAGGACCCAGTGAAGGAGGTCGCTACATGGGACCTCGTCAGTGAATGTCACTCTGAAGTTGGTCTGATGTCCTACCATGCCAGTTACTACTACTACTACTACTGATGTCAGTTGCCCCGACTCTGAGTATTATAAAACAAAGATGGCTTCTACATCCCTCCCTCCCTTTGCATTTTGTTTTGTTCCTTGGGATTCTGGAATGTGATCCATCTCTCCTTTTTCCTGACTTTGACATGATCTGGGCTTTTCTCCTCATCTTTCACATCATCCTGAACTTGAATTTGTTGAAAGATAAAAAATTAAAAAATTAAAAAGGGTCTTAAACTAACTAGTTGAATTGGAACAGCCCAGTTTGGTTTTGGCGTTCTCTCCCTGTTTCTTAAAGGAACGTGTATGTACTGCTTGGGCAGTCCTGTGTATTACCACCACTGTCTTTTCAGGTCAAATGCAAGTAATGGTTTTATTTTAAATTGTGAAGTTGAATCATGGTTGTAAATGGTTATTATTGAGCATGTAAAAAATCTGGTCTGCCTTTCTGATGTACTTCATCATGACAAATCAGCTGATGAGAGAACTGAATAAACATGTTTTACTGTTTTAAACCTGACTTCTGTAGTCTATACATCAACTTCATCTTTATGGGCTGGTTTCCTGGACACACATTGGTCCTACTTTTGGACTATAAAGCATGTCTGGAGATGTCCAATGAGCTTGCTTTTTAGTGTAAGATGAGGCTTAATTTGTGTCCAGGAAATCTGCCCTTGTTCATTATGAGAAAAGGAACTGTGGCCGCCCTAAGGAAACCTGGCCACGAACCGTGAAAGAGATGCCATCCCCCAAAAAGGCAGAAGATCAGAAGCAGTGGCACTCCTGTAGTCGATGCCTTATGTTCCGCACAGGAACCAAGAGGATTAAGGAAGTCATTCTTTATCATTTAGCAAATGTATTGCCAAGATGTACATCTGTTTTCCGTCTCATTTACAAGTAGTTTTCCTTCTCTTGTAGGTCAGCGCAGTGTTTCCTACATCGGCTGGAAATCTATGCTAACCATTTTAACAGCATGTTCATGTAAACTAGAGATCACGTGGACTAGTTTTAAGAGCGGCACCAAACGGAAGAGGAAATTGCCGACTGCAATGGCCGACAGGCGGCTCTGGAGGACTTCATCAAAACAGATGCTTTAGTACAGTACACAATAGCCATGGCATGGGTCAAATCAGTATTATATATAACATATTATAGTGCTATTTAGGAGCATCGGTATCAGTGTTTCAAAGGGCACACCATTGTCAGGCCAACACCCTCTGGGATTACCTTGCCTGTAATTGAATAGGTCAACCTACACTATATATAGGCACAAGTATCTTGACACCCTTTCAAATTAGTGGATTTGGCTATTTCAGCCACACCCATTGCAGATCAGTGTATAAAATCGAGCACACAGCCATGCAATCTCCATAAGTCAACATTGGCAGTAGAATGGCCTGTACTGAAGAGCTCTGACTTTCAGAGTGGTACCGTGATAGGATGCTATCTTTCCAACAAGTCTGTCAAATTTCTGTCCTGCTAGAGCTGCCCCGATCAACTGTAAGTGCTGTTTTTGAAGTGGAAATGTCTAGGAGCATCAAAGTTAGTGGTAGGTCACAAGGTCACAGAACGGGACTGCTGAAGCGAGTAAAAATTGTCTGTCCTCGGTTACAGCACTCACTACCGAGTTCCAAACGGCCTCTGGGTGCAATGTCAGCACAAGAACTGTTGCTTTGTTGAGAAATGTTTTGAGTTTGGAAGAATTTGACTGGCCTGCACAGAGCCCTGACCTCAACCCCATCAAACACCTTTGGGATTAATTTTTTAAAACCTTTAGTCAGTTAAGAACAAATTATTATTTAAAATGATGCCCTAGGAACAGTTACTTACTACAAGGACTGTGGTGGTCATGACATTTTGTCAGCCTTTTTTGTCACGCAAAAGCCTGCTGGTCTCACAGTAATTGAACGTTAATGAACATAAACACGTTTAGCATCGCCAGGAATTCACACATATAAGCCGTTAGAAGACAAATAAATCCATTTAATATACACTATCACAATAACTATTCTAAAGAAACATGATACGAAGAAAATGTATTTCAAAAGAACAGAATATGAGTTGGCCTACTGTATGTTATCTCGCTTTGCGCCATGCCGTAGGGTTGTTAATTTAGCAGACAAGACGTGCTTCCTAGCTCCAACAGTGCAGTAGTATCTAGAGAAATGCTTGTGTTCCTAGCTCCAACAGTGCAGTAGTATATAGAGAAATGCTTGTGTTCTTGGCTCCAACAGTGCAGTAGTATCTAGAGAAATGCTTGTGTTCCTAGCTCCAACAGTGCAGTAGTATCTAGAGAAATGCATGTGTTCCTAGCTCCAACAGTGCAGTAGTATCTAGAAAAATGCTTGTGTTCCTAGCTCCAACCGTGCAGTAGTATATAGAGAAATGCTTGTGTTCTTGGCTCCAACAGTGCAGTAGTATCTAGAGAAATGCTTGTGTTCCTAGCTCCAACAGTGCAGTAGTATCTAGAGAAATGCTTGTGTTCCTAGCTCCAACAGTGCAGTAGTATCTAGAGAAATGCTTGTGTTCCTAGCTCCAACAGTGCAGTAGTATCTAGAGAAATGCTTGTGTTCCTAGCTCCAACAGTGCAGTAGTATCTAGAGAAATGCTTGTGTTCCTAGCTCCAACAGTGCAGTAGTATCTAGAGAAATGCTTGTGTTCCTAGCTCCAACAGTGCAGTAGTATCTAGAGAAATGCTTGTGTTCCTAGCTCCAACAGTGCAGTGGTATCTAACAGTTCATAACAATACATACTAATCTAAAAAGTAAAATAATGGAATTAAGAAATATATAAATATTAGGACGAGCAATGTCAGAGTAGCATTGACTAAAATACAGTAGAATGGACTACAGTATATACATATGAGATGAATAAAGCAGTATGGAAACATTATTTAAACTTATTAAAGTGACTAGTTATTGAAGTGCCCAGCGGTTCTAAGTCTATCTATAGAAGGCAGCAGCCTCTAAGGTGCAGGGTTATGTAACCATGTGGAAGCCGGTTACTGGTGGCTATTTAGCAGTCTGATGGCCTTGAGATAGAAGCTGTTTTTCAGTCTCTCGGTCCCAGCTTTGATTAACCTGTACTGCCCTCGCCTTCTGGATGATAGCAGGGTGAACAGGCAGTGGCTCGGCTGGTTGTTGTCCTTGATGATCTTTTCGACCTTCCTGTGACATCGGGTGCTGTAGGTGTCCTGGAGGGTATGTAGTTTACCCCCGGTGATGCGTTGCGCAGACCTCACCACCCACTGGAGAGCTGTGCAGTTGACGTACCAGGCGGTGACAGGATGCTCTTAATTGTGCATCTGTTAAAGTTTGTGAGGGTTTTAGGGGCCAAGCCAAAATTCTTCAGCCTCCTGTGGTTGAAGAGGCGCTGTTGTGCCTTCGTCACCACACTGTCTGTGTGGGTGGACCATTTCAGATTGTCAGTGATGTGTATGCCCAGGAACTTGAAGCTTTCCACCTTCTCCACTGCGGTCCCGTCGATGTGGATGGGGGCGTGCTCCCTCTGATATTACCTGAACTCCACGATCAGCTCCTCTGTTTTGTTGACGTTGAGTGAGAGGTTATTTTCCTGGCACCACACTCCCAGGGCCCTCACCTGCTCCCTGTAGGCTGTCTTGTCATTGTTGTTAATAAGGCCTACTACTGTTGTGTTGTCTGCAAACTTGATGATTGAGTTGGAGGCGTGCATGGCCACGCAGCCATGGGTGAAAAGGGAGTACAGGAGGGAGCTGAGCACGCACCCTTGTGGAGCCCCTGTGTTGAGCATCAGCGAAGTGGAGGTGTTGTTTCCTACCTTCACCACCTGGGGGCGGCCCATCAGGAAGTCCAGGACCCAGCTGCACAGGACGGGGTTCAGACCCAGATGAGCTTGGAGGGTACTCTGGTGTTGAATGCTGAGCTATAGTCAATGAACAGCATTATTACATAGGTATTCCTCTTGTCCAGATGGGATAGGGCAGTGTGCAGTGCAAATGGCGATTGCATCGTCTGTGGATCTATTGGGGCGGTAAGCAAATTGAAGTGGGTCTAAGGTGACAGGTAAGGTAGGGGTGATATGATTCTTAACTAGCCTCTCAAAGCACTTCATGATGACAGAAGTTAATTCTATGGAACAATGGTGGACATCTTGAAGCAAGTGGGGACAGCAGACTGGAATAGGAAGAGATCGAATATGTCCGTAAACACTCCAGCCACTCCAGCCAGCTGGTCTGTGCATGCAGGGTAGCCTAGTGGTTAGAGTGTTGGACTAGTAACTGAAAGGTTGCATGTTCAAATCCCTGATCTGACAAGGTACAAAATCTGCCGTTCTGCCCCTGAACAGGCAGTTAACCCACTGTTCCTAGGCCGTCATTGAAAATAAGAATTTGTTCTTAACTGACTTGCCTAGTTAAATAAAGATAAAATCAATAAAAAATGTTCTGAGGAAGTGTCGTCTGCCGTCTGGGCCGGCAGCCTTGCGAGAGTTAACACGTTTAAATGTCTTACGTCGGTCACAGAGAAGGAGAGCCCACAGGTGGCACTGTATTATCCTCAAAGCGGACAAAGAAGGTGTTTAGCTTGTCCGGAAGCAAGATGTCGGTGTCCACGACCTGGCTGGTATTCCCTTTGTTGTCCTTGATTGTCTTTAGACCCTGCCACATACGTCTCGTGTCGGAGCCGTTGAATTGCGACTCTACTTTGTCTCTGTACTGACATTTTGCCTGTTGGATTGCCTTACGGAGGGAATAATTACACTGTTTGTATTGGATCGTATTCCCAGTCACCTTGCCATGGTTAAATGTGTTGGTTTGCGCTTTCAGTTTTGTGCGAATGCTGCCATCTATCCACGGGTTCTGGTTTGGGTAGGTTTTAATAGTCACAGTGGGTACATCTCCTATACACTTCCTGATGAACAGTCACCGTATTCGTTGATGTTATTCTGAGGCTACCTGGAACATATCCCAGTCCACGTGATCAAAACAATATTGGAGCATGGATTCCAATGAGTCAGACCAGCGTTGAATAGACCTTAGCATGGGTACTTCTTGTTTGAGTTTCTGCCTATAGGAAGGGAGGAACAAAACAAAGCAAATCCGAGGAAAATGGAGTCATGATCAGATTTGCTGAAGGGAGGGCGGGGGAGGGCTTTGTAGGCATTTCAAAAAAGTTGAGTAGCAGTGGTACAATGTTTTTCCAGAGCGAGTACCACAGTCAATGTGTTGGTAGATCTTCGGTAGCGTTTTCCTCGGATTTGCTTTGTTAAAATCCCCAGCTATAATAAATGCGGCCTCAGCATATGTGGTTTCCAGTTTGCTTCGTAATGCTGGTGTGTTACCACCGCTCTGATATCCAAAAGTTATTTCCGGCTGTATGTAATAACACATAACACTATCTGAACTTAGGTTGAAACAGGGTGGTACTACCTGAACATAGGTTGAAACGGGGTGGTACTACCTGCACTTAGGTTGAAACAGGATGGTACATTCTGAATTAAGGTTGAAACGGGGTGGTACTACCTGAACTTAGGTTGAAACAGTGTGGTACTACCTGAACTTAGGTTTAGGGTGGCTACAGTGTGCTCTAATGAATACACCCCCAGCAAATGGTCCTGAAGATTTCCTCACTAACAAGGACAAGGTCTTCCAGCAGGTGGCCAGATACTGTGTTCATTAGTATTCATGATGTGGAGGAGGATGCAACGTAACCTCTCAGGGTGTATCGGTCCTATCGTATTTGGTACCCCCACCCTGTGACCCACATGGGCTGAGAATATCCTGCTACAGCTGGCAACAACCCTCTGAGCATAAGGCCCTCCAGCTGGACAAACCCTTCCCAAAATGGCATCTTATTCCCTACATAGTGCACTACTTTTTGCCCTGGGTCTATGGGAATAGGACGCCATTTGGGTCTCTCTCTCTCTCTCTCTCTCTCTCTCACACACACACACACACACACACACACACACACACACACACACACACACACACACACACACACACACACACACACACACACACACACACACACACACACACACACACACACACACACACACACACACACACACACACACACACACACACACACACACACACACACACACACACACACACACACACACACACACACACACACACATGAATGCAGTCAAGCAAACACAAACACAAACACGTTGGAGGCAATCAAGACTCTCATTAAGACTGTTTGAATCTATTAGCATTCACATCCTGGCGTGGGAAGAAGTGTAAAAGGCTTCATTATCATGGGGAGAAATCACAAAGGTTTAGTCATCACCATCAACACAACAAAAACAGATTACTTATTTTAGGGAGCATTTGCAGGGTCACAAAAAAAAATGCTAATGCTCTGATTTCAAACACTGTGAAACAAATGTCTGTCAAAGCCTTCATGTTTCAGTGGCTTCAGGCCCCGGGGTGGTTTTCAGTGTCAGCTGTAATGTCATTCCAATGAGTCCCCCTGTAGTATACTGTTACTGCAGCGGGGTGGTCTGGGAGAGGGGGTGGGGGATGGGCAGTGAGTTGTTACCCACTCACTTGAACAAGGGCAGAGGAGTCAGAGCTATGACAATGTCCCAAAATACACCCTATTCCCTATATAGTGCACTACTATTTCCCATAGCCCTATGGGGTTAGTAGTGCACTTGATAGGAAATAGGCTGCCATTTAGGGCGTATGATTGAGCCCAGTCCTTTAATGGGTCATCATCATCCAACAGCTAAAAATATCACATTACAGTGGAGGAAGTTCAGGCATTTAGAATGAAATGTGAAGTGGAGCGTTATCGTGAAGTGACGACATGACGTGCCCATGTACCTTCAAAATGATTCGGCAATAATAATTTATTGAAAAATACTGTTTCCATCATGTCGCAATAAAGAAGGCTCGACCAAAAGAAAAACCACCCTTGTCGAACAGATAAAAATGCATCCTATATCTGACGTTTCCATTACACATATCACAAGATTTTTTTTGTTGCGACATCGCTTTTGTAAAAAAAAAAAAAAAAAACTTGGTTAATGGAAACCTGCGCTTGTGTGTTTAGGAGAAGGAAGTTCAGTCAGTCACTGTGTGTGGTGAGATTTTGTTTTACATCATAACTTAATATGTTTATTGGAGTTAGGTAGATTAGAGAGAGCTCGTTTATGTCCCAAATGGAAAGCTGTGCGTGATGACGCATAAACAATAATTTTGCGGTTAAATTACATTTTACTGATTTAAAAATACATTTAATGGCTTTTTCAATTCTACTGATGGTTTTGTCACAAACACGGTTGTGTTATTTAGAAAACGTGCCCACTCTGGTATTGCTATGTGCGCTCTAACCAACAGCTCGCGGACACAGTGCGGGTTAACTACCTGCATTATGGCATTATGACATTATTATGGGTAAGAGCAATATGTGTTTTATTTGTCAAATGGCAGCCAAGCGTCATCATGTCACCAGAATAAGATATTTAAGCATCATCATGTCATGATGATGAGCATCAAGCTCATAGTGTGCACATTCACCACCCTGTGAAGTTCATCATCATTTATTTAATCTGTAGCCTAATAAACTGCATGCTTTCCTGAGTCGTAGTGGGAGGACCACACAACACCTCATTGCGTTTGTGTGACTCCAAATGTACTTCAATATGATGTTTATTATATAAATATTTGGAGGTAAAGGCGTTTCCAACGCAATTTTGTCGCACAATTAATTTTATCTACACAAAAATATGTGAAAAAAGATGAACAAATTGACTGTCGGCAGTTATAAAATTGTACTGGCATATCCTGTTTCCATTAGCCACGTCGTGACGTTTTTCATGCATCAGATAATTCATCCACATGAAATGGTTGGATGGAAACATAGGCCGTGTTAAGACAGACAGCCCATTTATTAACTTTTCCCCTCACATTGGTCTTTTGACCAATCACATCAAATCTTTTCACACCAGATCTTTATCAGAGCTGATCTGATTAGTCAAAATACCAATTAGTGAAAAAAGTATATCAGAATTGGGCAGGCTGTCTAAATGCATCCAAAGTGCTTCTTATTGGATTGCTAGGCACATCACCATCAGACCCTTTGCATTCATTGGGCTATCAGAGGGAAACTGACATCCTTCACAGTGTATTTTGGTATTTTATTTGGATCCCATTTTTGGTATGTGTTATTTTATTAGGATCCCCATTAGCTGTTGCAAAAGCAGAAGCTATTCTTCCTGGGGTCCACATGAAACATGAAACATAATACAGAATCATGTGTGTAATATAGAGCTGTTCACTTGAAACCTATAGGGAGGCTTTGCACTAATGAGCTTTGTGTTTACATGATTTTCAATTACGATGTATAATATTTAATTTCACGGAAATATCTACTCTCTAAACCTGTAAAAAAAGGGTACTAAACAGATCAGTGTTTAATCAATGCATTTTGAATAATGTCTGTGGTCATATAGCATACTGTCTGTGTTCAGAACTCATACTGTCTGTGTTCAGAACTCATACTGTCTGTGTTCAGAACTCATACTGTCTGTGTTCAGAACTCATACTGTCTGTGTTCAGAACTCATACTGTCTGTGTTCAGAACGCATACTGTCTGTGTTCAGAACTCATACTGTCTGTGTTCAGAATGCATACTGTCTGTGTTCAGAATGTATACTCTCTGTGGTCATATAGCATACTGTCTGTGTTCAGAACTCATACTGTCTGTGTTCAGAACTCATACTGTCTGTGTTCAGAATGCATACTGTCTGTGTTCAGAACTCATACTGTCTGTGTTCAGAACTCATACTGTCTGTGTTCAGAATTCATACTGTCTGTGTTCAGAATGCATACTGTCTGTGTTCAGAACTCATACTGTCTGTGTTCAGAATGCATACTGTCTGTGGTCATATAGCATACTGTCTGTGTTCAGAACTCATACTGTCTGTGTTCAGAATGCATACTGTGTGTGTTCAGAACTCATACTGTCTGTGTTCAGAACTCATACTGTCTGTGTTCAGAATGCATACTGTCTGTGTTCAGAATGTATACTCTCTGTGTTTCCTATAGCATACTGTCTGTGTTCAGAACTCATACTGTCTATGTGCAGAATGCATACTGTCTGTGTTCATATAGCATACTGTCTGTGTTTATATAGAATACTGTCTGTGTTCAGAATGTATACTCTCTGTGTTTCCTATAGCATACTGTCTATGTTCAGAATGCATACTGTCTGTGTTCATATAGCATACTGTCTGTGTTCAGAATGCATACTGTCTGTGTTCAGAATGTATACTCTCTGTGTTTCCTATAGCATACTGTCTATGTTCAGAATGCATACTGTCTGTGTTCATATAGCATACTGTCTGTGTTCAGAATGCATACTGTCTGTGTTTATATAGAATACTGTCTGTGTTCAGAATGCATTCTGTCTGTGTTCAGAATGTATACTCTCTGTGTTTCCTATAGCATACTGTCTATGTTCAGAATGCATACTGTCTGTGTTCATATAGCATACTGTCTATGTTCAGAATGCATACTGTCTGTGTTCATATAGCATACTGTCTGTGTTCAGAATGCATACTGTCTGTGTTCAAATAGCATACTGTCTGTGTTCAGAATGCATTCTGTCTGTGTTCCGAATGCATACTGTCTGTGTTCAGAATGCATACTGTCTGTGTTCATATAGCATACTGTCTGTGTTCAGAATGCATACTGTCTGTGTTCAAATAGCATACTGTCTGTGTTCAGAATGCATACTGTCTGTGTTCAAATAGCATACTGTCTGTGTTCAGAATGCATTCTGTCTGTGTTCCAAATGCATACTGTATGTGTTCAGAATGCATACTGTCTGTGTTCAAATAGCATACTGTCTGTGTTCAGAATGCATACTGTCTGTGTTCAAATAGCATACTGTCTGTGTTCAGAATGCATACTGTCTGTGTTCATATAGCATACTGTCTGTGTTCAGAATGCATACTGTCTGTGTTTATATAGAATACTGTCTGTGTTCAGAATGTATACTCTCTGTGTTTCCTATAGCATACTGTCTATGTTCAGAATGCATACTGTCTGTGTTCATATAGCATACTGTCTGTGTTCAGAATGCATACTGTCTGTGTTCAAATAGCATACTGTCTGTGTTCAGAATGCATTCTGTCTGTGTTCCGAATGCATACTGTCTGTGTTCAGAATGCATACTGTCTGTGTTCATATAGCATACTGTCTGTGTTCAGAATGCATACTGTCTGTGTTCAAATAGCATACTGTCTGTGTTCAGAATGCATACTGTCTGTGTTCAAATAGCATACTGTCTGTGTTCAGAATGCATTCTGTCTGTGTTCCGAATGCATACTGTCTGTGTTCAAAATGCATACTGTCTGTGTTCAAATAGCATACTGTCTGTGTTCAGAATGCATACTGTCTGTGTTCAAATAGCATACTGTCTGTGTTCAGAATGCATTCTGTCTGTGTTCCGAATGCATACTGTCTGTGTTCAGAATGCATACTGTCTGTGTTCATATAGCATACTGTCTGTGTTCAGAATGCATACTGTCTGTGTTCATATAGCATATTGTCTGTGTTCATATAGCATACCCTCTGTGTTCAGTATACATTCTGATCTTCATTTCTAGAGTTTCATTCTCTCTAGGGTCTCCCTCCCTAGGGTCCCTCTCTCTAGGGTCTCCCTCCCTAGGGTCCCTCTCTCTAGGGTCTTCCTCTCTAGGGTTCCCCTCTCTAGGTTCCCTCTTTCTAAGGTCTCCCTCTCTAGGTTCCCTTTCTCTAGGGTCTCCCACTCTACGGTCTTCCTCTCTAGGATTTCCCTCTGTAGGATCCCCTCTCAAGTGTCCCCCTCGTTAGGGTCTCCCTCTCTAGGTTCCCTTTCTCCAGGGTCTACCTCTTTAGGGTCTCTCTCTCTAGGTTTCCCCTCTCTAGGTTCCCTTTCTCCAGGGTCTACCTCTTTAGGGTCTTCCTCTCTAGGTTTCCCCTCTCTAGGGTCTCCCAATCTACGATCTCCCTCTCTTGGGTCTCCCTCTCTAGGTTCCCTATCTCTAGGGTCTCCCTCTCTAGGGTCCCCCTCTCTAGGTTCCCTCTCTCTAGGTTCCCTCTCCAGGGTCTCCCACTTTACGGTCTCCCTCTCTAGGGTTTCCCTCTGTAGTGTCTCCCTCTCAAGGGTCCCCCTCTCTATGGTCTCCCTCTCTAGGTTCCCTCTCTCTGGTGTTTCCCTCTCAAGGGTCTCCCTCTTTAGGGTCTCCCTCTCTAGGGTCTCTCTCTCTAGGGTCTCCCTCTATAAGTCAGAAAACACTATGTCTTACATTCCATACACATCTGTAGGTCTACAGTATATTGGGCTCCTTGACTGATGAATTCATTAATACATTTCTGCACCTGGTGAACCACACACAGCCAATCAACCAACTGTCATCTGACACAATTAACAGCTGTGTGTGTGGTGTGTGTGTTTGTGAGCTTGTCATCTAACACAATTAACAGCTCAGTCAACTGCAGGTGGATGTAAGTATCGAGGCCCTAAGCAGAAACATGGCTGAAACATGGCAGGAACGTGGCAGGAACATGGCAGGAACATGACAGGAACGTGGCAGGAACATGATAGGAACGTGGCAGGAACGTGGCAGGAACGTGGCAGGAACATGACAGGAACGTGGCAGGAACGTGGCAGGAACATGACAGGAACGTGGCAGGAACATGATGTGCGTACGCATGGGGGAGGAATTATTTTTTTGGAGCATCGGGGCACATTGTGGTCAATGATATTCTCACTGGTCCCACTCGCATTCACAAGGAGGCTAGAGCAAAGTGTATTCTAATTGTTGTCATTTCATTTCGTGAAAGCAACGAAGAGTCACATTACCTCGCTAGTCATCATGTTTTGGTCACATGATAACAAAAAAGTTAATGTCTAGCTAGTTGGCTACAGCATTTGGCTACCATTTCACAACAGCCTGGAGTACTGCAGCACCCCCTAATAAATCAGAATTAAAAACAATATATATAAGTATATAGATATACACTACTGTTCAATAGTTTAGGATCACTTAGAAATGTAATTGTTTTTGAAAGAAAAGCACAAAAAGCACGCTCCAGATACTCAACTAGTCTAAAGAAGGCCAGTTTTATTGCTTATTTAATCAGAGCTACAGTTTTCAGCTGTGCTAACATAATTGCAAAAGGGTTTTCTAATGATCAATTAGCCATTTATAATGATAAACTTGGATTAGCTAACACAACGTGCCATTGGAACACAGGAGTGATGGTTGCTGATAATGGGCCTCTGTAGCCTATTTAGATATTCCATTAAAAAACAGTAGTGTATATATATATTTAAAAAAAAAAAAAATTGTGCACTGTGCTTTTATTACTCCTGTATGAGCGGACCAACATTGTCGTTAGCAGCGCTGGGAGAAAAAAATCTCTCAGTTTCTTGTCATTTTTGCTAGATATCTGGCCTTCCAGAATCACAACAGCACACGGACCTTTGCCCCCTTGAAGCGTGTGCATCATTTTCGTGATGTTGTCAGCTAATCCGTCTATACTTGTAAACACAATACCGTATTTGGGTGGATTCTTGATCTTTGGTTTACAGTTTGAACAGTTGCTGAGATTACATGTGGTTATCAATGAAAAATAGACCGCTTTGATGAATAGCCTATATAGCCTATAGATCAAATCAAGGAACGAAGTGACAACACTGCCCCCACGGATGCGGAAGGAACGCAGGAGGAGCCGTTCCTTTTGTGGCGAAAGACGACATTGAAACACTGCTACTGTACCTTCCATCTCCGTTGTGTGCGAATGTACCTTCAGGCCACTGAATCTTAGGAATATGATCTTACAAATGGTAATAGTGACATTTTTTGTAATTTTTTTAAACGAGTAGCATTTATGTAACATGTTTTTAAAAGTCAATTATAGCAAGCCTAATCCAATCATAAAGCGAAGAGATAAATAATTGTCTCCTCAAGGGCTTTTTGCTAGTTAACAATAGAATGAATACAACAACCTACGGACATAATTTATTGTTTGACATTTTTTAAAATACTTTTTTATGATTATACACAGATACTTGAGCTGTGGAACAGATCCTTGAGCTGTGTAAACAGAAAGCAATAGTCCAACTCTTGACAATTAAAAAAAAAGAGGTCAAAGAGATTTTTGTTCAGAAAACCTTTAATTGTAATTAGAATTACTTATAATGACATATTTCAATAAATATTTAGTTATATACAGTTACAGCAGAAATTGTACATTCCTTTTTTCTTCTTCAAATTGCTAACATTTTTGTACAAGCCAAAAATATCTGCCATTGTGTTTATATTCATGCAAAATATTCAGTGTTTTCACATTTTAATCAACAAAAAAAAAGGATTTGCTGAACTTTTTTCCTTCTTCTGAAGTGCACTCTTGGATTATTATCATAACTGTAATTAGCAAATCAAGATGTGCACTTTGTGCCAATACACAATATTTAAGCAAGTAAAACTAAATTAAGGCCATTCCAACTTGTGTGCTAAAAATGAATAAAAATACATAAATAGAAATGTTTCCATTTTTGTGTACAGTTCAGTTCATGACTGGTTATTTGTGTCCATCTCTATCACTGGGTGGTGAGTGCATCACCACAACCAGGGCATCTGATATATTCAAAAGACAACAGAATCAAACAGCTGTTGTTATCAGCAATTACTAACAAATCATAACATGCTAGTTGAATTTCATACTTTTAAAATGTTCATATTGCACTGTCCTATATGCCAAATATTATATGAACTTCCTTCATTGTCAATAATATTTGACATTATGATAGGTCAGGTTGATATGAAGGGGAGGAAGTCCTATCTGTTCAATGGAGGGTTTCTCCATCAGTGAACATTCCTACCACTTCCATACTTTGAACATTGATCTGCTGAGCAATTAAATTAAACATACAATTCTTGTTGTAGAATGTGTCAGTGTTCTAGAATACGTTAGACCTTGTTGACGTTGTCTATTCAGAGCAGTAAGTGTCATTTCCATCTTGAATAACATAATAAACAAAGTAAGCCTTGTCCGAG
This sequence comes from Oncorhynchus keta, assembly GCF_023373465.1. NCBI lineage: Eukaryota > Metazoa > Chordata > Actinopteri > Salmoniformes > Salmonidae > Oncorhynchus > Oncorhynchus keta. The sequence goes on from NC_068424.1 coordinate 78,777,272, forward strand.
CCCCTGCCCCTTGTCCCGTAGGGCAGGAGCCTATCAGGGTCAGGGGAAATTCCAGAAATTCAATTCCAATTCAATTCTTTCTGCCTATTCATTTCCCATGTATTCAATTCTAATTCCAGGTCGATTCTGAATTGAATTAAAATTCAATTTAAATTGGAATTGACCCCAACCCTGGAGCCTATCTCCTGTTTCTGTAGCATGAGGCAGCTTGATGTACAAGTACACGCCCTGGACAGGGCGCTAGTAATAATGCACCTTAATAAGCAATTGGTTACAATAAATCTATATAGCATTGTCCCAAGTGCAGTGATCCTTCACATGATCAGGGCATAGAGTTCAATCCATAACTATTGAATGGATGAGTGAATATCATGATGGTTGAGTGGAGGTACATGATATGACGAGTTCCTAGTTTGTTGCATATTCAACATTGGATAGCATCTTATTTAATGGATAGTTTTGTCTGAGGAAGTCAAAACTGAGAAAAATATTCACGGTCAAATTCTGTACTGAAATATGACAGCCAACAAATAAATACTTGTATCTATCAACAAATCATTCAGCACTTTCAAAACATATTGATTACTGTGCTGATATTTTAAAAGGCCCTTTATGTTTCAACCCTATTCTAACAATGAACTTTTATAAATGCATAGTTTTGGGTAAAGCATAACATTATAAATGACATAAGTAGGCCCCATGTAGAAAAGTTAATTTTCTGTGATGAAATAACACTTAATGCAAAAACATTAGACCTTCAAATCAATTTACCCACATGGACTGTGTCTGTTAAAAACACACATATCTTTTGACAAATACTGCCTCAACCCGGAAGGTAAATATGAATTACTGGAAGATAATACGAATTTAAGAAATAATTGACCGAAATGTAAAATATTGTTATAATCTCTTGTGCAAGTCCATCAAGCCTCAAACATCAAACTACCTCAAACTATCATGAAACACATTCGAAAAAAATCTATGACCTGTTAAAGTAATGGATTACACCTTTCAAGAAGAAGAAGAAAACAGGGATGAAGAAGCAGAGAACGTTTCATATCAAAATATATAATATTGTTAATTGAATAGCATCATATTACCACAAAAAAAAGAAATGGAAGCACTTTATCCACACACTGGGAAGTCAATGGAAAGAACTGAATCAATCTAAGTTACGACAACACAACGTAAACAATATCCTGAACCAGTGCATAATATCTGTTGTGAAGGTGTTCTGGCATCTTTCCCCTTATGTCGTCATATTCAAAACCGAACCAGGAAGGCAATGATCATAGGTTAACAAAATACTTATTTGGTTTGGAATAAAAACCAAGTAGAGGAAAATAACATTTGGCATTAAAGTTAAATGCAAAAACTCACTCGACAAGTGTTTATTTCAACTGTGTCCGAGTCTCCCATCCATGACAATGTGTCGCAGGCCATACTTCCTGTGGTAGCAGTAGTGTAGTCTTTCTTTCTGGGGCTTGGCGACAGCACTTTAGGCTAGCTAAACAATGTCCCAGAGGTGGGGCTACAGAGAGCAGAGAGTCTTAAATATGCAATATGAAAAGCCACTGTAGCTTGGCCCGTTTGTAGTTGAATGTAAATGCGTGGAGAATGATGGGCCTAGGAGAAGGGTGAATAGTTTACATTATGCTTAAGGGTGTAGATCTGAAGGCCTCGTGTGTGTTGGTATGTATGTCCACCATTGGAAAGATGAGCACTGTGATCTGTGATGTCTTAAATAAATAAATAAAAACTTGATGGCTCACAAGTTCAAACAGATTCATGATAATGTTTTGTAAATGGTAAAGCTAATTTAAAAATAAAAAAAATTGCATATATGAATTATTGCATAGAAAAGCCTGGTGAGAAGTAATGGATTTCAGTATCTTAAATCAAGCCACTGACTAGTTGAATGAATGTATTAATCAATCAGTTTCACAGTATACTGTAGTATTGTGAACGATACCATGTACTGCATTATTTACCAATGAGAACATTGTGCCGATCGTTGTTGTGACCGTATCAAACTATGGCCCATGATTTTGAGTGAATATCTTTTAGACATATTTAGTAAATTATGATATTAATGCATATGTTCTTTTTTAGCTACATTATTAATGTGTGTAAATATATGAATGGTAATAATTGTTAAGGTACAGTAGGTGTTTTCTTGTTTTAATCTTAACTCACTACATTTTTCTCCATTGCCTGCTGGGTAATAAACTATGAAAATAACTAAACAAATGTTAACAGTACAGCTTCAATGAAATGAGTAGGAAGAATCAGGATTACATTATTATTATTATTTTTTTTCCAGTGTAGATTCACTTTTCATGAATCATATTTTGATTTAAGTACCAAATCCTTTAAAAAAAAAGCACATGGATAAATGCATGAATGAATGCAACAATGAGGATATGTGAATGATGCCAAATGTCCCTTTAGAATTTAGAGTTCCCAAGAAGAGCTTGAGCTGATTACAGCAACATGATATATACTTGACACTAAAATTAAAAACGATATGCAATTGAGAAATAGAAAGTTAAGGGCCGACAGAGGAACACGTTGACCACAGCGGTTAGAAACAATAGAATATTATTTTGACTGATCAAGTTTCCTCCATTTAGTTGATAGCAGCATCAACCACATGAAATCTCAGTTTTTCGTTGAGGGCTCTGGGAGTGTTGATAAGTGCTTGCAACACACATTGAAGCTAATTGAGATATATAGGACACACGATCCTTGCGACACTTTATTAACGGAAACACTAAAATCGTCTTAGTATCCTTTTAAAAATCCATCCCTCGTGTTCCATCCAGACATCTGCCTTTCGAGAGAAATAACAGTTTTTAAATATATGATAGATATATACTATATTACAGTGCTGTGTGTTTCCCCAACTTCTTCTTCTTCTTCTTCTTATTTAGAATGCAGTGTCTTCTTCTAACACTTCTTAGAAGAACATCTCTTTCTTTCTAAATTCTCAGTTATCATAAATTCCCGGTATGTATCGGTAAAAGTCGTAACATTTACTGATTTATCGTTTTGTAAATATTTTGCCACATTCATATATCATGCATTTTACTGCATGGCTATTGCACTGGTCCGGATTATTCAGGTTGAAAAGAGGGGGGATAAAATAAAATAACAAATATTGATAAATTACCTTTGCCAAGGCGATAGCCACCAAAAGCAAGTGAGCAAGTGAAGAGCGAGGAGTATTGGGTTTGGGAGAAGGATGGTGTGGTATTGAACTCTCTCTCTTCCCTTGCTTACGTCATCTGGTGTACATCCGTGCTTCGGATGATCTTGTATACGAGCCAGTAGAAAATATTAAAAATGAGGAAGACTAGCGGGAAAGCCACGCGAGAGACCGTGTCGATCCTCTTCGCGCGGCCGATGAAGAGCTTGCGCATCTCTTCCACCGTTTTCTCCTGAGGGCCGGCGGTGGCGGTCGGGGCGTTGTTGTTGTTCCCTTTGATGGCCATGCCATCTTTGGCCTGCAGGCAGGCTGGGCCCATGCCATAGGCGGTGAAGCTGAACCGGCCCTCACCGCCCTCATCCTCCTGTAACACAGCCGAATATTCATTCTGTTAGGAATCAAAAAACACATTACACATTTGATATCCAGGCCTGTTCTCTCTCTGTATATCTCTTAAAGGCCCAAACCGTATGTCATAAAAACATATGTTGAAAATCATAGTGGGCATTCAAAGAAAAGGCTCTTAACAGATTTAAATCATAGTGGGCATTCAAGGAAAAGGCTCTTAACAGATTTAAATCATAGTGGGTCTTCAAGGAAAAGGCTCTTAACAGATTTAAATCATAGTGGGTCTTCAAGGAAAAGGCTCTTAACAGATTTAAATCATAGTGGGTCTTCAAGGAAAAGGCTCTTAACAGATTTAAATCATAGTGGGTCTTCAAGGAAAAGGCTCTTAACAGATTTAAATCATAGTGGGTCTTCAAGGAAAAGGCTCTTAACAGATTTAAATCATAGTGGGCCGTTAAGGAAAAGGCTCTTAACAGACTTAAATCATAGTGGGCTGTTAAGGAAAAGGCTCTTAACAGACTTAAATCATAGTGGGCCGTTAAGGAAAAGGCTCTTAACAGACTTAAATCATAGTGGGCTGTTAAGGAAAAGGCTCTTAACAGACTTAAATCATAGTGGGTCTTCAAGGAAAAGGCTCTTAACAGACTTAAATCATAGTGGGTCTTCAAGGAAAAGGCTCTTAACAGACTTAAATCATAGTGGGTCTTCAAGGAAAAGGCTCTTAACAGATTTTGTGAATTGAAAACACATATAATAGCTGTGAAAATCACAGTGGGCCTTTAAGTAATGCAGAGACATATTAACTAACATAATTAGGCACATATGGTTGAGCCATATGAGTCAAACTCCAACATGATCCAGATACTATCTCATTAACCATTGATATGCATTGTGATAAATATGGATTGCATGTGCTGACGATTCACATTTTAGCTATGACATCACTCAAAATAACAAATATTGATAAATTGAGGCAAGGTTTGCACATGTTATAAAGGACACGCTATCTCACGTTATCTCGATATCATACTACGTAAATTGCATTTTCCTATTGACTGCAATTTCATTACAGGCTAACACAATCCCTGCCTCCACAATACCTCATCACACACAAACAATCAGGGCCCCTTATCTGTCTTTGCTTGGTGTGAAAAATGTAAATGTCCTCCTGTCCTTGTCTAAAATACAAGCCTTAGTTTTCTAGGTTCCATTTGTAGACTCCATGTCCTCCTCCTGTCCTTGTCTTTATACCTCCACATTTATAACTGTTCATGTGTGTTGGGCTGAATGGATGAACACACACACACACACACACACACACACACACACACACACACACACACACACACACACACACACACACACACACACACACACACACACACACACACACACACACACACACACACACACACACACACACACACACACACAGGGGAGACGGCGTTTCTCCTCCATTTTGGATCTTCTCCTCCACTCCACTAACAGTGCCTGAGACATCTAATGCTGGCTACGTTGTGCGTCAACCTTCCCTTGTCCTTCAGTGGCGCTGGCCCACCATTTGTAAGTATTCATTCCTCCTGCCATATGATTAATGTGTTGACTGGGGGACGTGACGTGGAGCAGTAAAGAGGGACGGCGGACGATGGCGTCCCAAAATGGCATCCTATTCCCTACATAGTGCACTACTTTCGACTTAGGCCTATGGTCAAAAGTAGTGTACGATGTAGGGAATAGGATGTCATTTGAGACACATATATTTTCACACCGCCCAGCCCAGGCTGTCTGATTCATTACCCGGGCCCCTAATTCAACATTCCACCATTAAAGCAGTAAGCTGGGCAGAGACTCTTATTGTATGAAGGGGAGATAAATAGTGAGAGAGAGGAATGGTGCCCTTTGGGTTTGTGTATGGTGAGGGAGACAATGTATGGCTTGGAACGAAAGCAGTATCAGGCTCAATCCTCCCCTCCCTCCCTCCCTCCTTTTGCATTTGCAAGTCAGAGAGAAAGTCCCCAAACAAATCCAATTTTGATAAACCTCCATATCTATTGGTTGAAATACCACAGTGTGTCATCACAGCAGCAATATTTGTGACCTGTTGCCACAAGAAAAGGGCAACCAGTGAAGAACAAACACCATTGTAAATACAACCCATATTTATGTTTATTTATTTTCCATTTTGTACTATTTGCACATCGTTAAAACACTGTATATAGACATAATATGACATTTGCAATGTCTCTCTTCTTTTCCAACTTCTGTGTGTTAAAAAGCCCTTTGAATTGAAAGAGAGGTGACCGGTTGGTTAGTTGTTTGGTGTCTAGTGAGACACAGAGAGAAGGACGTCTTGACTCCTCGATCCATCACATTATTTCCTCATGATATATGCCTGTATATCTGTTAGTGTGTGGTGTTGTGATTAATGGCTGAGAGTAAAAACAACCGTAAAGCCAACTAGTTGGAGGCTCCATCCTATGTTTTCTCTAAACATTTTGCCTTTGCGTGGAGTCGCGGTGTCATGCAGCCTTGGAAAAAAGGAAAATGCTGATTTGCACAAAGTCATTTTGGGAAGTGTCACGACTAACCATCATCACCTTCTCCTCGAGGAGTTGGTGCCTTGCCGTTCATTTTATGATTTCCCAAAGCAATTTAGCACAATGCCAATACACAAACCTTTCCCAGTCATTCCAATTAGATTTTTTTCCATTCCTTTTTTAATATCGTGCTATCACTCTTTTACTTTGAGGATTGGTATATTCATTATTAAAGGATCAGGTCACCTGAGAAGAATGTTGAAGTAGCAGTAATGTTAAGGGCTGGTTTCCCGGACACAAAGTCAAATAAAACAAATACCCGTCTAGTCTAGGACTGACTTCTAATAAAACAAATACCCATCTAGTCTAGGACTGACTTCTAATAAAACAAATACCCATCTAGTCTAGGACTGACTTCTAATAAAACAAATACCCATCTAGTCTAGGACTGACTTCTAATAAAACAAATACCCATCTAGTCTAGGACTGACTTCTAATAAAACAAATACCCGTCTAGTCTAGGACTGACTTCTAATAAAACAAATACCCATCTAGTCTAGGACTGACTTCTAATAAAACAAATACCCATCTAGTCTAGGACTGACTTCTAATAAAACAAATACCCATCTAGTCTAGGACTGACTTCTAATAAAACAAATACCCATCTAGTCTAGGACTGACTTCTAATAAAACAAATACCCATCTAGTCTAGGACTGACTTCTAATAAAACAAATACCCATCTAGTCTAGGACTGACTTCTAATAAAACAAATACCCATCTAGTCTAGGACTGACTTCTAATAAAACAAATACCCATCTAGTCTAGGACTGACTTCTAATAAAACAAATACCCATCTAGTCTAGGACTGACTTCTAATAAAACAAATACCCATCTAGTCTAGGACTGACTTCTAATAAAACAAATACCCATCTAGTCTAGGACTGACTTCTAATAAAACAAATACCCATCTAGTCTAGGACTGACTTCTAATAAAACAAATACCCATCTAGTCTAGGACTGACTTCTAATAAAACAAATACCCATCTAGTCTAGGACTGACTTCTAATAAAACAAATACCCATCTAGTCTAGGACTGACTTCTAATAAAACAAATACCCATCTAGTCTAGGACTGACTTCTAATAAAACAAATACCCATCTAGTCTAGGACTGACTTCTAATAAAACAAATACCCATCTAGTCTAGGACTGACTTCTAATAAAACAAATACCCATCTAGTCTAGGACTGACTTCTAATAAAACAAATACCCATCTAGTCTAGGACTGACTTCTAATAAAACAAATACCCATCTAGTCTAGGACTGACTTCTAATAAAACAAATACCCATCTAGTCTAGGACTGACTTCTAATAAAACAAATACCCATCTAGTCTAGCATCTAGTCTAGGACTGACTTCTAATAAAACAAATACCCATCTAGTCTAGGACTGACTTCTAATAAAACAAATACCCATCTAGTCTAGGACTGACTTCTAATAAAACAAATACCCATCTAGTCTAGGACTGACTTCTAATAAAACAAATACCCATCTAGTCTAGGACTGACTTCTAATAAAACAAATACCCGTCTAGTCTAGGACTGACTTCTAATAAAACAAATACCCATCTAGTCTAGGACTGACTTCTAATAAAACAAATACCCGTCTAGTCTAGGACTGACTTCTAATAAAACAAATACCCATCTAGTCTAGGACTGACTTCTAATAAAACAAATACCCATCTAGTCTAGGACTGACTTCTAATAAAACAAATACCCGTCCAGTCTCGGACTGACTTCTAATAAAACAAATACCCGTCTAGTCTAGGACTGACTTCTAATAAAACAAATACCCATCTAGTCTAGGACTGACTTCTAATAAAACAAATACCCATCTAGTCTAGGACTGACTTCTAATAAAACAAATACCCATCTAGTCTAGGACTGACTTCTAATAAAACAAATACCCATCTAGTCTAGGACTGACTTCTAATAAAACAAATACCCGTCTAGTCTAGGACTGACTTCTAATAAAACAAATACCCATCTAGTCTAGGACTGACTTCTAATAAAACAAATACCCGTCTAGTCTAGGACTGACTTCTAATAAAACAAATACCCATCCAGTCTCGGACTGACTTCTAATAAAACAAATACCCGTCCAGTCTAGGACTGACTTCTAATAAAACAAATACCCATCTAGTCTAGGACTGACTTCTAATAAAACAAATACCCATCTAGTCTAGGACTGACTTCTAATAAAACAAATACCCATCTAGTCTAGGACTGACTTCTAATAAAACAAATACCCATCTAGTCTAGGACTGACTTCTAATAAAACAAATACCCATCTAGTCTAGGACTGACTTCTAATAAAACAAATACCCATCTAGTCTAGGACTGACTTCTAATAAAACAAATACCCATCTAGTCTAGGACTGACTTCTAATAAAACAAATACCCATCTAGTCTAGGACTGACTTCTAATAAAACAAATACCCGTCCAGTCTAGGACTGACTTCTAATAAAACAAATACCCATCTAGTCTAGGACTGACTTCTAATAAAACAAATACCCATCTAGTCTAGGACTGACTTCTAATAAAACAAATACCCATCTAGTCTAGGACTGACTTCTAATAAAACAAATACCCGTCCAGTCTAGGACTGACTTCTTTGAACATGACCTTTTGCTTCACAGTTGAAACACAACTAAATAGTCTCTCTCACAGATTCTTGCCTCAGAACGGCAGAAATTCTGGATTTTAGACATTTGTTAATATAAACCTGTTTAAAACTGTATTTCACAGTTGCAACATACCAAATAGTGTCGCAGAGTGTCCCTATCATCTTTACTACCAGTACTGCACTAGTTGTTACTTAAAAATGACATCAAACATGATTTTAGACTATGTTTATTGAAAACTGTTTAAAAAGCCACAGTATCGATCATTTCTGCGTTGTACTAGTTGCATTGTCGAAACTGCCTGAATACATGATTTTAGGCCATGTTCACGTAAATCTGTTTAGAGATATAAGTCACAGTTGAAACACAATAAAATAGGTCCCTTATCATCTCTCTCACTCGTGCTCTACGGCAGAAATTCTGGATTTTAGACATTGTTAATGTAAAACTGTCTACAAATATTCTTCACAGTTGAAACATAACTAAATTATAACATCTTTATACTACGTAATATATTTAGTACTTTTTAAATATTTTGTACTCCAATAACTTGTCTTTTGTTCTATGTGTTATTTTTTTGTATGTATTATCTTTTACTTCGCAGAGAAAATGATGAGTTCACATAATTTATCCCCTTCATGTCCTGCAGACACCGGCAGAGAGTATCTTCCACTTGGTTATCTGTTCGCATGCCACTTATTTACCTAGTTAATCCAGTCTTATTTACCTAGCAAATCCAGTCTTATTTACCTAGTTAATCCAGTTCTATTTACCTAGCAAATCCAGTCTTATTTACCTAATTAATCCAGTTTTATTTACCTAGCAAATCCAGTTTTATTTACCTAGTTAATCCAGTCTCATTTACCTAGCAAATCCAGTTTTATTTACCTAGTTAATCCAGTTCTATTTACCTAGCAAATCCAGTTTTATTTACCTAGTTAATCCAGTCTTATTTACCTAGTTAATCCAGTCTTATTTACCTAGCTAATCCAGTCTCATTTACCTAGGTAATCCAGTTTTATTTACCTAGTTAATCCAGTTTTATTTACCTAGCAAATCCAGTCTTATTTACCTAGTTAATCCAGTCTTATTTACCTAGTTAATCCAGTCTTATTTACCTAGCTAATCCAGTCTCATTTACCTAGGTAATCCAGTTTTATTTACCTAGTTAATCCAGTTTTATTTACCTAGCTAATCCAGTCTTATTTACCTAGCAAATCCAGTCTTATTTACCTAGCAAATCCAGTCTTATTTACCTAGCAAATCCAGTCTTATTTACCTAGTTAATCCAGTTTTATTTACCTAGCAAATCCAGTTTTATTTACCTAGCAAATCCAGTCTTATTTACCTAGCAAATCCAGTCTTATTTACCTAGTTAATCCAGTTTTATTTACCTAGCAAATCCAGTCTTATTTACCTAGCAAATCCAGTCTTATTTACCTAGCAAATCCAGTCTTATTTACCTAGTTAATCCAGTCTTATTTACCTAGCTAATCCAGTCTTATTTACCTAGGTAATCCAGTCTTATTTACCTAGTTAATCCAGTCTTATTTACCTAGTTAATCCAGTCTTATTTACCTAGCTAATCCAGTTTTATTTACCTAGCTAATCCAGTCTTATTTACCTAGTTAATCCAGTCTTATTTACCTAGTTAATCCAGTCTTATTTACCTAGCAAATCCAGTCTTATTTACCTAGCAAATCCAGTCTTATTTACCTAGTTAATCCAGTTCTATTTACCTAGCAAATCCAGTCTTATTTACCTAGTTAACCCAGTTCTATTTACCTAGCAAATCCAGTCTTATTTACCTAGTTAATCCAGTTCTATTTACCTAGCTAATCCAGTCTTATTTATCTAGCTAATCCAGTTTTATTTACCTAGTTAATCCAGTTCTATTTACCTAGCAAATCCAGTCTTATTTGCCTAGCTAATCCAGTTCTATTTACCTAGCAAATCCAGTTTTATTTACCTAGCTAATCCAGTTCTATTTACCTAGCAAATCCAGTTCTATTTATCTAGCTAATCCAGTCTTATTTACCTAGTTAATCCATTTCTATTTACCTAGCTAATCCAGTCTTATTTATCTAGCTAATCCAGTCTCTTATCCCCCGTTGTTCTCAGACGTGGTGGTACAGTACAACCTCAGAACAGACACACCCGAGACGATCCCGTGTGAAAGATTCCACTTGAACAGTAGCTAATCAGGCCTAATGAGCTGATTATCCTGGATCAATCAAGAAGTGTGGTCCTAATAAGGCCCTGTCATCGTTAGCCAGCGGAACACTGGAACACCGTATCTGCAGTCTAGGGGTCACATCATGTCACCTAGTTATTAATATATATCAGTTTGGACTGGAGGGGATAAGAAAAGGATAGCTGAAAGAAAGTAGCTATCTATTTAGCTGAGACGTTTCTGGACGCTAATATTTTAGACTAGAGTTGAGTTTTTTTTTCTTTTAGTGACTGCCTGGCATGGAGGCATTGGCCGACTAGAATCACAAATGAGCCACAGACAAATGTCTTCCTTTTTAAAACCATGGAATTACAGTAGGTAACGGAATGGAAGACATTTTGTGCACTAACAATTAGATATCTTACAAATCCAATTTGTACTACTGAACAAAAATATAAAAGCAACATGTAAATGTTTCATGAGCGGAAATAAAAGATCCCAGAAATGTTCCATACGCACAAAAAGCTTATTTCTCTCAAATGTTGCGCACAAATTTGTTTACTTCCCTGTTAGTGAGCATTTCTCCTTCACCAAGATAATCCTGACAGGTGTGGCACATCAAGATTAAACAGCATGATCATTACACAGGTGCACCTTCTGCAGGGGACAATAAAAGGCCACTCTAAAATGAGCAGTTTTTTTCACAACACAATGTCACAGATGTCTCAAGTTTTGAGGGTACATGCAATTAACATGCTGACGGAAAGAATGTCCACAAGAGTGTTAAATTCTCTACCTTAAGCCACCTCCAACATTGTTTTTGAGAATTTGCCATTATGTCCAACTGGACTAAAACCCGCAGACCACGTGTAACCACGCCAGCCCAGGACCACCACACCCAGCTTCTTCTGACAGCTGATAAAACTGAGGAGTATTTCTGTCTGTAATAAAGCCATTTTGTGGGGATAAACTCATTCTGATTGGCTGGGCCTGGCTCCCAAGTGGGTTGGCACGTTGCATTTATATTTTTGGTTCAGTATATATACGTTAGGAATTTGTTCCGTGTAAGATCCTGGAGTGCATCTTTAATGCATGGGCTATATGGCTGATGTTATTGTGGTTGGGTATAGGCTACAGACATGTCTCTATGGCTAATTAAATAATGTATTATTATGAATTCTGCAATTGCTATAATTCCATTGATATTCTTTATACAATCCTTAAAGGAGACACACCATTGATATCCTGTATTCTGCAGTTGGGTCAAGTTTTAATCAATTTATTCATGTTTTTTCAGTAAGGCCTTTCTTACAGTCTCGAGAGAAGCTTGTGAAATTACATGCAGTTTGCTATTGTTTTTTTCAATGCTGGTGGATAATATTGGTAGGCTGCAGTTGGGCAAGTGATTTCATTATTTAGTTTCCTCCTAAAATCTTTCTCTCTTTCTTTCCGTCTCAAGAGAAGCTTGTCGGGTACATGTGTGTGTGAGTGAGTGTGTGTGTGTGTGTGTGTCTGTGTGAGTGTGTGTGTGTGTGTGTGTGTGTGTGTGTGTGTGTGTGTGTGTGTGTGTGTGTGTGTGTGTGTGTCTGTGTGAGTGTGTGTGTGTGTGTGTGTGTGTGTGTGTGTGTGTGTGTGTGTGTGTGTGTGTGTGTGTGTGTGTGTGTGTGTGTGTGTGTGTGTGTGTGTGTGTGTGTGAGAGTGTGTGTGTGTGTATGTGTCGAGGGAGTGGGCTGCTGCTGGACAGTCAGTCTATACTTCAAGGCGACAGATGAATAGTCTGCCTGTCGCTATTGAGCTGCAGTCTGCAGTTACACCATCTGACCAGGAGGGGGAGACCTCAATCTGTCACCTTCACATAGAGGTACGCACACACACATAAACATCCACACACACTAGCGCTCTCACATGCACGTACGCGCACACACACACACACACACACACACACACACACACACACACACACACACACACACACACACACACACACACACACACACACACACACACACACACACACACACACACACACACACACACACACACACACACACACACACACACACACACACAGGAAAGGCTCCAGCGTTCATTTGTAGATTTCACCCTCATTGTCTTCCTAACCGGCGACCATCAGTTTTCAAACAGGTCAGGTAGTAGCTGATGGGAAGTCTCTAGGTTATCACTGACAATCATCGATCAATTAAACACCAACGGAGGAACAACACGATTTCCACTGCGGCTGTTGAAGATTGGTCCTGGAGCTGAGTGTGTGTGTGTGTGCTATGTATCCCGATGCTCAGCCAGAACCAGAGAGGTTGTTTTATTGTGTCGAGGGTAGAAGTGACAGGTTCCTCACTGCAGAGAGAACAGAGGAGCAGTCCTCTGGGATGAACTGGCTGAATGATAGCCTTTAGTAGGCTGACTGATAGCCTTTAGAAGGCTGAATGATAGCTTTTTAGAAGGATGAACTGGTTGAATGATAGCCTTAAGAAGGCTGAATGATAGCCTTTAGAAGGATGAACTGGCTGAATGATAGCCTTTAGAAGGCTGAATGATAGCCTTTAGAAGGATGAACTGGTTGAATGATAGCCTTAAGAAGGCCGAATGATAGCCTTTAGAAGGATGAACTGGTTGAATGATAGCCTTTAGAAGGCTGAATGATAGCCTTTAGAAGGATGAACTGGCTGAATGATAGCCTTTAGAAGGCTGAATGATAGCCTTTAGAAGGATGAACTGGTTGAATGATAGCCTTAAGAAGGCCGAATGATAGCCTTTAGAAGGATGAACTGGTTGAATGATAGCCTTAAGAAGGCCGAATGATAGCCTTTAGAAGGATGAACTGGTTGAATGATAGCCTTTAGAAGGCTGAATGATAGCCTTTAGAAGGATGAACTGGCTGAATGATAGCCTTTAGAAGGCTGAATGATAGCCTTTAGAAGGATGAACTGGCTGAATGATAGCCTTTAGTAGGCTGACTGATAGCCTTTAGAAGGCTGAATGATAGCTTTTAGAAGGATGAACTGGTTGAATGATAACCTTAAGAAGGCTGAATGATAGCCTTTAGAAGGATGAACTGGCTGAATGATAGCCTTTAGAAGGATGAATGATAGCCTTTAGAAGGATGAATGATAGCCTTTAGAAGGATGAATGATAGCCTTTAGAAGGCTGAATGATAGCCTTTAGAAGGTTGGACTGGTTGAATGATAGCTGTTAGAAGGCTGAACACACACACACACACACACACTGAACTGGTAATGGTAAATGGTAAAGTCATACAACATGTCTTTCTGTAGATCAGGATGGTAAAAGTCATACAACATAATCTAGCTATTTTACATAGCAGCTAGCCTGTCATCTGATACAACTCCAAAAATGATCAGTATCATTCAGAGCTTTAAGTAAATGCAGGATATATCCTTTCATAATGGGCTTATAATCATCAACACCAGACAGTATTGAAATGAATAATACTATAGGCCTAACACCTCTCAAACAAGGATTGATCAGCATTTTCACAGGATATTTGGTTAATTTTTTAAAAATATAATAACATAATATGATAATATAGTAAACTGCAATACTACACTATATAATAATAATAAATAATAATTTGGCAGGTGCTTATATTTGTCCTATTTTATGATACTATTGTTAACTGCAATACTATATAGGCCTAACACCACTCAAACAAGGATTTGTCAGCATTTTCTAGAAAACCCAGCATAAAAATGCTTGACTTGCATTTCACATACTAGACTACATGATGACATCACCCAACCGGAATCTCCGGAATCTCCGGAACTCATACCATGTGAAAGACTGGATGAAGATCTGAGTCATACCTGCCAAACATCGGGACCACCAGCTACCATCTCTTGTAGAGATGTGAGCACTAAACACTGTATGGTACTCAGTGGTTATGTCCCAAATGGCACCCTATTCCCTTTTTGTTGCTCTTTTGCACCTCAGTATCTCTACTTGCACATTCATCTTCTGCATATCTATCACTCCAGGGTTTAATTGCTAAATTGTAATGATTTACCACTGTAGCCTATTTATTGCCTAACCGCCCTTATCTTACCTCATTTGCACACACTGTATATATATATTTTTCTATTGTACTATTGACTGTACATGTATTTATCCCATGTGTAACTCTGTGTTGTTGTTTGTGTCGCACTGCTTTGCTTTATCTTGGCCAGGTTGCAGTTGTAAATGAGAACTTGTTTTCAACTAGCCTAGCTGGTTAAATAAAGGTGGAAAAAAAAATTGTGCACTACTATTGACCAGAGTCCTATGGCACCCTATTCCCTGTATAGTGCACTACTTTTGACCAGAGTCCTATGGCACCCTATTCCCTGTATAGTGCACTACTTTTGACCAGAGCCCTATGGAACCCTATTCCCTGTATAGTGCACTACTTTTGACCAGAGCCGTATGGTTGCCATTAGGGATGTGGCCAGCTTCTCAATTTACCTGAGAGAGACTAGTGCTCCAGGGAACAGTAGACTAATCTACCCTCACTGAGTACACATCCTCTTTTCAGGGATTATGGATTAGAACAATACTATTGAGGATTTATTTTGAGATTGTTTTACTCTCTTTTGAATGATTGACTGGATCCATATTCCCTTGGAAGTAGTCAGTGGCTGTAGACTCCTGCCTGTCCGCCCGGTCAAGGCATACGGAATGACAAGGAGTTTATGGAATGTTTATGTCTAACTCTTTGAAGGGTTTCTGTGTTTTCTCTTGCCCCTCCTCCTCCTCCTCCTCCTCCTCCTCTTCCTCCTCCTCCCCACTCCTTCCTCCTCCTCCCCTCTCCCTCCTCCTTCTCCTCCTCCTCTTCCTCCTCCTCCCCTCTCCCTACTCCTTCTCCTCCTCTTCCTCCTCCTCCCCTCTCCCTCCTCCTTCTCCTCTTCCTCCTCCTCCCCTCTCCACCCCTCCTCCTTCCCCTCCTCCTCCTCCCCTCCCCTCTCCCTCCTCCTCCCCTCTCCCTCCTCCTTCTTCTCCTCCTCCTCTTCCTCCTCCTCCCCTCTCCCCTCCTCCTCCTCCCCTCTCCCCCCTCCTCCTTCTCCTCCTATTCCTCCTCCTCCCCTCTCCCCCCTCCTCCTCCTCCTCTTCCTCCTCCCCTCTCCCCTCCTCCTCCTCCTCAGATTTATTCTATTAGCTTCAAGGCTGACAGGTTTACTTCTAAATAAATTACATGGTCTTGGATTTGATCAATTCATCTGGACAGATAAAATTGATTGATTAAACAGTAAAAAAAAAAAATCTAACATCTGAATTCCTCCGCCTAGCTGCACCTCAGAGAAATGAGATGACTGATGCAGAGAAAGAGTCCCCTAGCTGGATCTGAGTTTTAGGATGAGGGAACAACACTCTCTGTGGTAGAAAGAAACTACTAAATGAGTCATACTTTGATAGCTGTATTTGATATTCAGTCTTCAAGACATCAATAACACAAACACTATCAGACAGACAACAGCTACGGAGTTAGTTTGGATCTGACTTCTTAGTAAAAGCAAAAAAAACACAGAGTGTAGCGATGGGGTTTTCAATTTCAATATACTTGTTTTATTGCCTGATCCCAGATCTGTTTGTGCTGTCTTGCCAACTCCTTTGGTCATTGTGCATGAAAAACTAGGTATGCCAATGACCACAGGAGTTGGCTATACAGCAAAACAGATCTGGGACCAGACTACTTGTTTAACTGACTTTAATACAAGGATAACAGGCAACGCCCATTGGGAATGTTGTAATGCAGTGGCCTTTAAGGCCAACAGTTACAACCTGGTGTGCTCTTGGGCCTGTTAGACGATAGATTATGTTGTGTTAAGGCATGGGGGAATAATTTCATTGTTCTGAATCTGATACACCCCCTTTGGCATTTTTTCCTATTTTATTGTTTTACAACTTGGAATTAAAATTGATTTTTGGGGGAATTCTATTATTTGATTTACACAACATGCATACCAGTTTGCAGATGAAAAACATCCCAAAGCATGATGCTGCCACCACCATGCTTCACTGTGGGGATGGTATTCTAGGGGTAATGAGGGATGTTGGGTTTGCGCCAGACATAGCGTTTTCCTTAATGGCCAAACCCTACATTTTAGTCTCATCTGACCAGTGTACCCTCTTCCATATGTTTGGGGAGTCTCCCACATGCCTTTTGGAGAACAGCAAATGTGGTTTCTTATTTTTTTCTTTAAACAATGGCTTTTTCTGGCCACTCTTCCGTAAAGCCCTGCTCTGTGGAATGTACGGCATAAAGTGGTCCTATGGACAGCTCCTCCAATCTCCGCTGTGGAGCTTTTCAGCTCCTTCAGGGTTATCTTTGGTCTCTTTGTTGCCTCTCTGATTAATGCCCTCCTTGCCTGGTCTGTGAGTTTTGGTGGGCGGCCCTCTCTTGGCAGGTTTGTTGTGGTGTCATATTCTTTCTATTTTTAAATAATGGATTTAATGGTGCTCTGTGGGCTGTTCAAAGTTTCTGATATTTTTTTTATAACCCAACCCTGATCTGTACTTCTCCACAACGTTGTCCCTGACATGTTTGGAGAGCTCCTTGGTCTTCATGGTGCTGCTTGCTTGGTGGTGCCCCTTGCTTAGTGGTGTTTCAGACTCTGGGGCCTTTCAGAACAGGTGTGTGTACAGTGTATATTCTGAGATCATGTGACAGATCATGTGACACTTAGATTGCACACAGGTGGACTTTATTTAACTAATTATGTGACTACTGAAGGTAATTGTTTGCACCAGGTCTTATTTAGGTGCTTCATAGCAAAGGGGGTGAACACATATGCACACATCACTTTTCCATTTTTTATTTTTTAGAATTTTTTGAAATAAGCCATTTTTTTTCATTTCACTTCACCAATTTGGACTATTTTGTGTTTGTCCATTACATGAAATCCAAATAAAAATAAATGTAAATTGCAGGTTGTAATGCAACAAAATAGGAAAAACTCCAAGGGGGATGCATACTTTTGCAAGGCACTGTAGGCATGTGGGAATAATTCTATTGTTGTGAATCTGATACACAGCTCATTCTTCTGTTTGGTATGTCTCCATGGATGTGTCGCAAATGGCACGCTATATAGTGCACTACATTTGAGCCTATTCTCTATGGGCTCTGGTCAAAATTAGTGCACTATAAAGGGACTAGGGTGCCATTTTGGGACACATCCCGAATGACTTTAATCATTCTCAATACTCCCTCAGCATTAAATACGAACTGTTGTGTACTTGTAGAGAATATAAGAAAACAAAAAGTGTCATATTTAACTGAGGCTGGCTGGCTCTCTTGCTGGTCTGAGAGGAGGGGGTTGAGGTGATGGTAAGGGTTGCTGTGAAAAGTGTTAGTCTGATCTATGAATGGATAATAAACACTTGATCACAATAATTTTTAAAAAAGCAGTTAATTGACCTTCATGTGTCTCCTTCTCCTCCTGAAGCGCAGCAGTTCCTTGTGTTGCCGAGCGATGAAGTTCACAGCGGCGTACTCAAGCAGGGCCGAGAAGACAAACAGGAGGCACACGGCCATCCAGATGTCAATGGCTTTCACATACGACACCTGTAATTGGGCAGAAGGACACGGTGGTAAGCAGGAGGAGGACAACAACAACTACAACCCCAACTGACCTTGGAGTCGAAGATAATGTACAGTACCATGTCTATTCGGGAAAGTATTCAGACCCCTTGAATATTTACACATTTTGTTACATTAAAGTACAGCCTTATTCTAAAATGGATTAAATTGTTTTCTCCCTGATCAATCTACACACAATACTCCATCAATCTACACACAATACTCCATCAATCTACACACAATACTCCATCAATCTACACACAATACTCCATCAATCTACACACAATACTCCATCAATCTACACACAATACTCCATCAATCTACACACAATACTCCATCAATCTACACACAATACTCCATCAATCTACACACAATACTCCATCAATCTACACACAATACTCCATCAATCTACACACAATACTCCATCAATCTACACACAATACACATCAATACAATACCATCAATCTACACACAATACTCCATCAATCTACACACAATACTCCATCAATCTACACACAATACTCCATCAATCTACACACAATACTCCATCAATCTACACACAATATTCCAAATCTACACACAATACTCCATCAATCTACACACAATACTCCATCAATCTACACACAATACTCCATCAATCTACACACAATACTCCATCAATCTACACACAATATTCCATCAATCTACACACAATACTCCATCAATCTACACACAATACTCCATCAATCTACACACAATACTCCATCAATCTACACACAATATTCCATCAATCTACACACAATACTCCATCAATCTACACACAATACTCCATCAATCTACACACAATACTCCATCAATCTACACACAATATTCCATCAATCTACACACAATACTCCATCAATCTACACACAATACTCCATCAATCTACACACAATATTCCATCAATCTACACACAATACTCCATAAATCTACACACAATACTCCATCAATCTACACACAATACTCCATCAATCTACACACAATATTCCATCAATCTACACACAATACTACATCAATCTACACACAATACTCCATCAATCTACACACAATACTCCGTCAATCTACACACAATATCCATCAATCTACACACAATACTCCAATCTACACACAATATTCCATCAATCTACACAATACTCCATCAATCTATACAAATCTACACACAATACTCCATCAATCTACACACAATACTCCATCAATCTACACACAATACTCCACAATCTACACACAATATTCCATCAATCTACACACAATACTCCATCAATCTACACACAATACTCCATCAATCTACACACAATACTCCATCAATCTACACACAATATTCCATCAATCTACACACAATACTCCATCAATCTACACACAATACTCCATCAATCTACACACAATACTCCATCAATCTACACACAATATTCCATCAATCTACACACAATACTCCATCAATCTACACACAATACTCCATCAATCTACACACAATACTCCATCAATCTACACACAATACTCCATCAATCTACACACAATACTCCATCAATCTACACACAATACTCCATCAATCTACACACAATACTCCATCAATCTACACACAATACTCCATCAATCTACACACAATACTCCATCAATCTACACACAATACTCCATCAATCTACACACAATACTCCATCAATCTACACACAATATCAATCTACACACAATATTCCATCAATCTACACACAATATTCCATCAATCTACACACAATACTCCATCAATCTACACACAATACTCCATCAATCTACACACAATATTCCATCAATCTACACACAATACTCCATCAATCTACACACAATACTCCATCAATCTACACACAATACTCCATCAATCTACACACAATACTCCATCAATCTACACACAATACTCCATCAATCTACACACAATACTCCATCAATCTACACACAATACCCATCAATCTACACACAATACTCCATCAATCTACACACAATACTCCATCAATCTACACACAATACTCCATCAATCTACACACAATACTCCATCAATCTACACACAATACTCCATCAATCTACACACAATACTCCATCAATCTACACATCAATACACACAATACCCATCAATCTACACACAATACTCCATCAATCTACACACAATACTCCATCAATCTACACACAATACTCCATCAATCTACACACAATACTCCATCAATCTACACACAATACTCCATCAATCTACACACAATACTCCATCAATCTACACACAATACTCCATCAATCTACACACAATACTCCATCAATCTACACACAATACTCCATCAATCTACACACAATACTCCATCAATCTACACACAATACTCCATCAATCTACACACAATACTCCATCAATCTACACACAATCAAATCTACACACAATACTCATCAATCTACACACAATACTCCATCAATCTACACACAATACTCCATCAATCTACACACAATACTCCATCAATCTACACACAATACTCCATCAATCTACATACAATACTCCATCAATCTACACACAATACTCCATCAATCGACACACAATACTCCATCAATCTACACACAATATTCCATCAATCTACACACAATACTCCATCAATCTACACACAATATTCCATCAATCTACACACAATACTCCATCAATCTACACACAATACTCCATAATGACAAAGCAAAAACAGGTTTGTAGAAATTTTTGCAAAACTGAAATATCACATTTACATAAATATTCAGGCCCTTTACTTAATACTTTGTTGAAGCACCATTGGCAGCAATTACAGCCTCGAGTCTTCTTGGGTACTGTATGACGCTACAAGCTTGGCACACCTAATTTGGGGAGTTTCTCCAATTCTTCTCAAGCTCTGTCAAGTTGGATGGGGAGTGTCGCTGCACAGCTATTTTCAGGTCTCTCCAGGTTCAAGTCTGGGCTCTGACTGGACCACTCAAGGACATTCAGATACTTGTCCCGAAGCCACTCCTGCGTTGTCTTGGCTGTGTGCTTAGGGTCATTGTCCTGTTGGAAGGTGAACCTTCTCCACATTCTGAGGTACTGAGTGCTCTGGAGCAGGTTTTCATCAAGGATCTCTCTGTACTTTTCTCCGGTCATCTTTCCCTCGATCCTGACTAGTCTCCCAGTCCCTGATGCTGAAAAACATCCCCACAGCATGATGCTGCCACCACTGTGCTTCACCGTAGGGATGGTGCCAGGTTTCCTCCAGAAGTGAAACTTGGCATTCAGGCCAAACAGTTCAATCTTAGTTTCGTCAGACCAGAGAATCTTGATTCTCATTGTTTGAGAGTCCTTTAGGTGCCCTTTGGCAAACTGCCATGTGCCTTTTACTGAGGAGTGGCTTCCACCATACATACCTGATTGGTGGAGTGCTGCAGAGATGGTTGTCCTTCTGGAAGGTTCACCCATCTCCACAGAGGAACTCTGGAGCTCTGTCAGAGTGACCATAGGGTTCTTGGTCACCTCCCTGACCAAGGCCCTTCTCCCCCGATTGCTTCGACCTCATGGCTTGTTTTGTTTTTCCGGACATGCACTGTCAACTGTGAGACCTTATATAGACAGGTATGTGGCTTTCCAAATCAATTGAATTTACCACAGGTGGACTCCAATCAAGTTGAAGAAACATCTCAAGAATGATCAATGGAAACAGGATGCACCTGCGCTCAATTTCGAGTGTCATGGCAAAGGGTCTGAATTCTTACGTAAATAAGGAATTTATGTTTTTCATTTTTAATACATTAGCAAAAATGTCTAAAAACCTGTTTTTGTTTTGTCATTATTGCCACGTACTGACCGTAGTTCCTTTTTTATGTCTCTGTTTTAGTTTGGTCAGGGCGTGAGTTGGGGTGGGTATTCTATGTTTGTGTATTCTAGGTTTTGTATTTCTGTGTTTGGCCTGGTATGGTTCCCAATCAGAGGCAGCTGTCGATCGTTGTCTCTGATTGAGAACCATACTTAGGCAGCCTGTTTTCCCACTATGGGTTGTGGGTAGTTGTTTTCTGCGTCTGTGTTTTACCATACAGAACTGTTTCGGTTTTCATTTTATTTCTATTGTTCTTTTGTATTCTGTGTTCAGTTTAATACATTTATTATGGACACTTACCAACGCTGCGCATTGGTCTGATATTTCATACTCCTCGTCAGAGGAAGAAGAAAATCGGTACAATTATGGGGTGTTGTGTGTTGACTGATGAGGACTAGAATAAGGTTGTAATGTAACAAAATGTGGAAAAAGTCAAGGGGTCTGAAAACTTTCTGAAGACGCTGTATCTGTCTCTAATAATCCTATGATCCTTGATTCATTCATTTGATGTCTGCTACAGAGACAACATTTAACTTCAAACTCTAAGAACTGTCCAGTACACAGTAGTCTGTCTGTACGGTCAATTGGATTGGCAGGACCCTGCTCTGCCTGGGCAGTGAGATAGAGAGATGTATGGAAACCACATCTTTGACCTGCAAATGGGGCTAAAGCTAGACTGGGTTGGCTTGTCAGTTCAGCTGAAGCTCACTGTATTTGACAAGTAAATGACCAAGTTGCCCTGGAATGCAGTTTAGGTGGCATTACAGAATGCATGGTTCACAAGACATTGTTGAAATGATGAAAGTCAGCTGCCCGAGACAGACAGAGGCAGAGTCAGCTGCCCGAGACAGACAGAGGCAGAGTCAGCTGCCCGAGACAGACAGAGGCAGAGTCAGCTGCCCGAGACAGACAGAGGCAGAGTCAGCTGCCCGAGACAGACAGAGGCAGAGTCAGCTGCCCGAGACAGACAGAGGCAGAGTCAGCTGCCCGAGACAGACAGAGGCAGAGTCAGCTGCCCGAGACAGACAGAGGCAGAGTCAGCTGCCCGAGACAGACATGAATGTTGTTGTCATTCAAAATGGCCCTCTCTCCTCTCCTTCCCTCCCTGTCACCAATGCACCGAGTCAGTGAGGCGTGGAAGAGGGAGAGCAGTCTGTGCTGTGTACACCTACGCTCAGCCGTGTTGTGTGATCATTATTGTGACAGCTGAACTGCATACAAATCACGGTTCACTTGTTCAATTTTCCAGAGAACATGAATCACCTAATGTCAACAAACAAAATGGGAGGATACTTTTCCAGGACATAATTATAAAATCATAGTCCATCATGCAAAGTCCCTCTTCCTTTTTAATCTGAAAATCTTTTTTTTCTCATGTTGACTTAGTTTGACCATCTAGGACAATAGACAGTGTGTGGCTTGTAGTTCATCTAGGACAATAGACAGAGTGTGGCTTGTAGTTCATCTGGGACAATCCTAACTGGGTTAGGGAGTTTGTCTCACCTTGGGGAGGGAGGCTCGGGAGCCGGAGCTCTGGGTTAGGAAGTTTGTCTCACCTTGGGGAGGGAGGCTCGGGAGCCGGAGCTCTGGGTGGTCATAGTGAGCACGGTGGTAATGCCCAATCCCACTCTGGCAGGTGCAGCGTCCATGTTGATCCAGAAGGACACCCAGGACAAAATGACAATCAGAAGGCTGGGGATGTACATCTGAATCAGGTAATAGCCCATCTGCCTCTCCAGATGGAAACGAGCCTCGATACAAGTGAACTTTCCTGCACAGACAGAGGAGAAATCAGGGGTTCAGTATTATAGAGGACAGAGACAGAGGAGTAATCAGGGGTTCAGTATTATAGAGGACACAGACAGAGGAAAAACAGGGGTTCAGTATTATAGAGGACAGAGACAGAGGAGTAATCAGGGGTTCAGTATTATAGAGGACAGAGACAGAGGAGAAATCAGGGGTTCAGTATTATAGAGGACAGAGACAGAGGAGAAATCAGGGGTTCAGTATTATAGAGGACAGAGACAGAGGAGAAATCAGGGGTTCAGTATTATAGAGGACAGAGACAGAGGAGAAAGCAGGGATTCAGTATTATAGAGGACAGAGACAGAGGAGAAATCAAGGGTTCGGTATTATAGAGGACAGAGACAGAGGAGTAATCAGGGGTTCAGTATTATAGAGGACAGAGACAGAGGAGAAATCAGGGGTTCAGTATTATAGAGGACAGAGACAGAGGAGAAATCAGGGGTTCAGTATTATAGAGGACAGAGACAGAGGAGAAATCAGGGGTTCAGTATTATAGAGGACAGAGACAGAGGAGTAATCAGGGGTTCAGTATTATAGAGGACAGAGACAGAGGAGAAATCAGGGGTTCAGTATTATAGAGGACAGAGACAGAGGAGAAATCGGGGTTCAGTATTATAGAGGACAGAGACAGAGGAGAAATCAGGGGTTCAGTATTATAGAGGACAGAGACAGAGGAGTAATCAGGGGTTCAGTATTATAGAGGACAGAGACAGAGGAGAAATCAGGGGTTCAGTATTATAGAGGACAGAGACAGAGGAGAAATCAGGGGTTCAGTATTATAGAGGACAGAGACAGAGGAGAAATCAGGGTTCAGTATTATAAGGACAGAGACAGAGGAGTAATCAGGGTTCAGTATTATAGAGGACAGAGACAGAGGAGAAATCAGGGGTTCAGTATTATAGAGGACAGAGACAGAGGAGAAATCAGGGGTTCAGTATTATAGAGGACAGAGACAGAGGAGAAATCAGGGGTTCAGTATTATAGAGGACAGAGACAGAGGAGAAATCAGGGGTTCAGTATTATAGAGGACAGAGACAGAGGAGTAATCAGGGGTTCAGTATTATAGAGGACAGAGACAGAGGAGAAATCAGGGGTTCAGTATTAAGGTGTGACACAAGATTAAAGATAGTTAAATAGGCAATACAGTCTATATACTATGATATATTACAATATTATTACTACAATACAGTCTATATACTATGATATACTATGATATATTACAATATTATTACTACAATACAGTCTATATACTATGAAATACTATGATATATTACAATATCATTACTACAATACAGTCTATATACTATGATATACTAAGATATATTATATTATTACTACAATACAGTCTATATACTATGATATACTATGATATATTATATTATTACTACAATACAGTCTATATATTATGATATACTATGATATACTATGATATATTATATTATTACTACAATACAGTCTATATACTATGATATACTATGATATATTATATTATTACTACAATACAGTCTATATACTATGATATACTATGATATATTATATTATTACTACAATACAGTCTATATATTATGATATGATATGTTATTATATTATTACTACAATACAGTCTATATACAGTCGTGGCCGAAAGTTTTGAGAATGACACAAATATTAATTGCTGCCTCAGTTTGTATGATGGCAATTTGCATATACTCCAGAATGTTATGAAGAGTGATCAGATGAATTGAAATTAATTGCAAAGTCCCTCTTTGCCATGCAAATTAACTGAATCTCCAAAAATCATTTCCACTGCATTTCAGCCCTGCCACAAAAGGACCAGCTGACATCATGTCAGTGATTCTCTCGTTAACACAGGTGTGAGTGTTGACGAGGACAAGGCTGGAGATCACTCTGTCATGCTGATTGAGTTCAAATAAAAGATTGGAAGCTTCAAAAGGAGGGTGGTACTCGGAATCATTGTCCTTCCTCTGTCATCCAAGGTTACTTGCAAGGAAACACGTGCCGTCATCATTGCTTTTCACTTGAAGGGCTTCACAGGCAAGGATATTGTTGCCAGTAAGACCTAAATCAACCATTTATCGGATCATCAAGAACTTCAAGGAGAGCGGTTCAATTGTTGTGAAGAAGGCTTCAGAGCGCCCAAGAAAGTCCAGCAAGTGCCAGGACCGTCTCCTAAAGTTGATTCAGCTGCAGGATCGGGGCACCACCAGTACAGAGCTTGCTCAGGAATGACAGCAGGCAGGTGTGAGTACATCTGCACGCACAGTGAGGGCGAACACTTTTGGAGGATGGCCTGGTGTCAAGAAGGGCAGCAAAGAAGCCACTTCTCTCCAGGAAAAACATCAGGGACAGACTGATATTCTGCAAAAGGTACAGGGATTGGACTGCTGAGGACTGGGCTAAAGTCATTTTCTCTGATGAATCCCCTTTCCGATTGTTTGGGGCATCTGGAAAAAAGCTTGTCCGGAGAAGACAAGGTGAGCGCTACCATCAGTCCTGTGTCATGCCAACAGTAAAGCATCCTGAGACCATTCATGTGTGGGGTTGCTTCTCAGCCAAGGGAGTGGACTCACTCACAATTTTGCCTAAGAACACAGCCATGAATAAAAACACATCCTCCGAGAGCAACTTCTCCCAACCATCCAGGAACAGTTTGGTGACGAACAATGCCTTTTCCAGCATGATGGAGCACTTGATAACTAAGTGGCTCGGGGAACAAAACATAGATATTTTGGGTCCATGGTCAGGAAACCCAGACCTTAATCCCATTGAGAACTTGTGGTCAATCCTCAAGAGGCGGGTGGACAAACAAAAACCCACAAATTCTGACAAACTCCAAGCATTGATTATGCAAGAATGGTCTGCCATCAGTCAGGATGTGGCCCAGAAGTTAATTGACAGCATGCTAGAGCGGATTGCAAAGGTCTTGACAAAGAAGGGTCAACACTGCAAATATTGACTATTTGCATCAACTTCATGTAATTGTCAATAAAAGCCTTTGAGACTTATGAAATAGTTATAATTATACTTACTCTAAAGACACTGAAGCAGAAAACTTTGTGGAAATTAATATTTTTGTCATTCTCAAAACTTTTGGCCACGACTGTACTATGATATATTATAATATTACTACAATACAGTCTATATACTATGATATAATATAGTATAGTATTATTATTACAATACAGTATATATACTATGATATATTATAATATTATTACTAGAAACAGTCTATATACTATGATATATTATAATATTACTACAATACAGTCTATATACTATGATATAATATATTATAGTATTATTATTACAATACAGTATATATACTATGATATATTATAATATTATTACTAGAAACAGTCTATATACTATGATACTATAATATATTATAATATTACTACAATACAGTCTATATACTATGATATAATATTATATATTATATTATTACTACAAGACAGTATATATACTATGAAATAATATATTATAATAGTATTACTACAATACAGTCTATATACTATGATATAATATATTATAATATTATTACTACAATACAATCTATATACTATGATATACTATGATATATTATAATATTACTACAATACTGTATATATACTATGATATACTATATTATTACTACAATAAGGTATACATACTATGATATACTATGATATATTATATTATTACTACAATACAGTATATATTGTAGTATATATTATTATCTAATATTTTACTGTTGTTGCTGCTGTGTTACGATCTACTGTTATCATTACTGATATACTGTGACACATCATCTAATCTTTCTGTTCTGCATGTCTCAAGAACACAAAGAAGAAAAGATAACTGCAGGCAAGGCAATGGCTATTCAAGCTCCCTTTCCACATGGCTGTGGGATAGCCTCAGTGCTGAATTGCCTGCTAACTGAATTATCTTCCTATTTCCCTGCAGTGTTGGAAGAGACAGAGGCAGAGGTCTGGAGAGAACATCAGCTTGACAGAGTGGCTGTAGGTAAAGTACCCCCTACATTCAAATGTAACACACCACTGCAGCTGACAGGTGTTATGTTGGTTTAATTCCAAACAGCACCCTATTCCCTATATAGTACACTACTTTTGACCGGGGCTCATAGGCAGTAGGGTGACTAGGGTGCCATTTTGGACATAACCCAGAACAGAAGCTAAAAGAGGGCATTATGAACTCATGATAGGTATCCTCTTTCTTTTTCATGCTGACTGTGTGATGTAAGCACTAGGGGTGTCTTGTCTGTCAGAGTGGCTTTGATGCTCCAGATCGCTGACCAGCCATTTAATCAGCTTAGATCCATGGAAGACAGCTGTCTTTGTGTTGAAGACTTTCAATTCAATGTATTGTTTTGGATGTGGAGAGAGATAGACATGGAGGGAGGCTACAGCGTCATTGAAATTGATTTACAGCAGTGATACACTTCAGGGCTTTTAAGTACGCTCCATATTTTAAATCGATGGTCTCTCTATGATAGGGGAGTGTATGAGAGAGAGAGAGAGAGAGAGAGAGAGAGAGAGAGAGAGAGAGAGAGAGAGAGAGAGAGAGAGAGAGAGAGAGAGAGAGAGAGAGAGAGAGAGAGAGAGAGAGAGAGAGAGAGAGAGAGAGAGAGAGAGAGAGAGAGAGAGAGAGAGAGAGAGAGAGAGAGAGAGAGAGAGAGAGAGAGAGAGAGAGAGAGAGAGAGAGAGAGGGGGAGAGAGAGAGAGAGAGAGAGAGAGAGAGAGAGAGAGAGAGAGAGAGAGAGAGAGAGAGAGAGACAGAGAGAGAGAGAGAGAGAGAGAGAGAGAGAGAGAGAGAGAGAGAGAGAGAGAGAGAGAGAGAGAGAGAGAGAGAGAGAGAGAGAGAGAGAGAGAGAGAGAGAGAGAGAGAGAGAGAGAGAGAGAGAGAGAGAGAGAGAGAGAGAGAGAGAGAGAGAGAGAGAGAGAGAGAGAGAGACAGAGAGAGAGAGAGAGAGAGAGAGAGAGAGAGAGAGAGAGAGACAGAGAGACAGAGAGAGAGAGAGAGAGATAATATCATATCAAATCATATCATATTAAATCATATCATATCAAATCGTATCATATTAAATCATATCATATCATATCATATCATATTAAATCATATCAAATCATATCATATGAGAGACAAAGAACAGAGTTTCTCTCAGAGAGAGAGAGAGAGAGAGAGAGAGAGAGAGAGAGAGAGGCCTGTGGTCTCTGTTTGGAGAGAGAGAGAGAGAGACAGAGAGAGACAGAGAGAGAGAGAGAGAGAGAGAGAGAGAGAATCATATCAATCAAATCATATCATATTAAATTATATCACATCAAAATTATATCATATCAAATCATATCATATTAAATTATATCGAATCATATCATATCAAATCATATCATATTAAATCATATCATATCAAATCGTATCATATTAAATCATATCAAATCATATCATATGAAATAATATGAAAATTATATAATTTCAAATCATAGTACAAAATAACAGTACACCTATTTTTCTTTCTATTACCTTTTTTGTTTCTCTCACTCCCTATTCTATTTTAGATTACATCTAGACTGACCTTCAGTCTCTGTTTAGATTACATCTAGACTGGCCTGTGGTCTCTGTTTAGATTCCATATAGACTGGCCTGTGGTCTCTGTTTAGATTCCATATAGACTGGCCTGTGGTCTCTGTTTAGATTACATCTAGACTGGCCTGTGGTCTCTGTTTAGATTCCATATAGACTGGCCTTTAGTCTCTGTTTAGTCCATATAGACTGGCTATCAGTCTCTATTTAGATTCCATCTAGACTGGCCTTCAGTCTCTGTTTAGATTCCATCTAGACAGGCTATCAGTCTCTGTTTAGATTCCATCTAGACTGGCCTTTAGTCTCTGTTTAGATTCCATCTAGACTGGCCTTTAGTCTCTGTTTAGATTCCATCTAGACTGGCCTTTAGTCTCTGTTTAGATTACAACTAGACTGGCCTTCAGTCTCTGTTTAGATTCCATCTAGACTGGCCTTTAGTCTCTGTTTAGATTCCATATAGACTGGCTATCAGTCTCTATTTAGATTCCATCTAGACTGGCCTTCAGTCTCTGTTTAGATTCCATCTAGACTGGCTATCAGTCTCTATTTAGATTCCATCTAGACTGGCCTTCAGTCTCTGGTTAAATTCCATCTAGACTGGCCTTTAGTCTCTGTTTATATTCCATCTAGACTGGCCTTTAGTCTCTGTTTAGATTACAACTACACTGGCTATCAGTCTCTGTTTAGATTACATCTAGACTGGCATTTAGTCTCTGTTTAGTCTCCATCTAGACTGGCCTTCAGTCTCTGTTTAAATTACAACTAGACTGGCTATTAGTCTCTGTTTAGATTCCATCTAGACTGGCCTTTAGTCTCTGTTTATATTCCATCTAGACTGGCCTTTAGTCTCTGTTTAGATTACAACTACACTGGCTATCAGTCTCTGTTTAGATTACATCTAGACTGGCATTTAGTCTCTGTTTAGTCTCCATCTAGACTGGCCTTCAGTCTCTGTTTAAATTACAACTAGACTGGATATTAGTCTCTGTTTAGATTCCATCTAGACTGGCCTTCAGTCTCTGTTTAAATTACAACTAGACTGGCTATTAGTCTCTGTTTAGATTCCATCTAGACTGGCCTTCAGTCTCTGTTTAAATTACAACTAGACTGGCTATTAGTCTCTGTTTAGATTCCATCTAGACTGGCCTTCAGTCTCTGTTTAAATTACAACTAGACTGGCTATTAGTCTCTGTTTAGATTCCATCTAGACTGGCCTTCAGTCTCTGTTTAAATTACATCTAGACTGGCCTTCAGTCTCTGTTTAAATTACATCTAGACTGGCCTTCAGTCTCTGTTTAAATTCCATCTAGACTGGCCTTCAGTCTCTGTTTAGATTCCATCTAGACTGGCCTTCAGTCTCTGTTTAGATTACATCTAGACTGGCTATCAGTCTCTGTTTAGATTCCATCTAGACTAGCCTTCAGTCTCTGTTTAAATTACAACTCGACTGGCTATTAGTCTCTGTTTAGTCTCCATCTAGACTGGCCTTCAGTCTCTGTTCTCTTCTGTTGTATCTGGAGTGTAACAGTGTGAGACTGATGAGGTTGAGTGGCCAGATGGTTTTCAGTGAATAACGGGGGCCATTTTGGGACAAAGCTCTGATTGGTTTCGGTCCTTCCCCCCTTCTTTCTCCCACTCTGTGTTCCAGCATTATGTGTCCTAACCACGCACCCTGTAATGTCTATGTTATGCTGTTCTCAGACAGTTAACAAAAGACCAACATAGAGAAAAATAGTTTAGTATAACATACACCCCCAGTCTCTGTTTAAAAAAAAATATATATATGAGGTAGAGGTAGCCTGAGAGGTGAGAGTTTAGTTTAACATACACCCCCCCCCCCAAAAAAAAAATATATATACATGAGGTAGAGGTAGCCTGAGAGGTGAGAGTTTAGTTTAACATACACCCCCAAAAGACCAAAAAAAAAATAGTAATATATATATGAGGTAGAGGTAGCCTGAGAGGTGAGTTTAGTTTAACATACCCCCCAAAAAAAAAAAAACATGAGGTAGAGGTAGCCTGAGAGGTGAGAGTTTAGTTTAACATACATCCCCTCCCCCAAAACAAAATAAATAAATATGAGGTAGAGGTAGCCTGAGAGGTGAGAGTTTAGTTTAACATACACCCCCCCAAAAAAAAAAAAAAAATATATATATATGAGGTAGAGGTAGCCTGAGAGGTGAGTTTAGTTTAACATACCCCCCAAAAAAAAAAAAACATGAGGTAGAGGTAGCCTGAGAGGTGAGAGTTTAGTTTAACATACATCCCCTCCCCCCAAAACAAAATAAATAAATATGAGGTAGAGGTAGCCTGAGAGGTGAGAGTTTAGTTTAACATACACCCCCCAAAAAAAAAAAATATATGCATAAATATGAGGTAGAGGTAGCCTGAGAGGTGATGAGAGACAAACCTACCTGTGTTGTAGTGCTTGGTACAGTATCGCAGGTCTTTCTCCTCTTTCAGTATAAACTGAGGTAACGTCAGCCCGTCTGCAACCTGCACGGCTCCCTTCTCATCCCACTCAAATATGAGATCATTCATCGTATAGCCGACTGGATGGGAGCAGTTTGAAACAAGATCATTATTACCACAGTATTACTACAGTCTTACTACCACCGTATCACAGTACATTCAAGCTGTTTGTAAGAGAGAAAAAAACAACATCATTATTGACAATGTGGTATGATGAAGGTTTAAATGCCTTGATCAACCAACTCTACCGTAGCTCCACAGTGTTCATACAGAAGCAATACATGTTGTTTTCCTTCTTCACACCTGAGAACAATAAGTCAAGAAAAAAGACAATGCCATCATTTCCAAAGAGAGGAGGTGGGGAGGGAGGGAGAAGCCAGTGTTGGCTGGTTAGAGCAGGTTGGAGGAGGTTGGTCCCCCCTAACTCCCTCCCTGTCCCTTCCCTGTATCTGCTCTCGGCTGCTGGAGGGGCCTGTGTAAATCACTGGGCCTTTCATCATACTGTCCTCCAGACCAGGGACACATCCATTTCACCAACACAAAATAAATACTTTCCCCCTACCCTACCTGTGTGTGTGTGATAACTGTGTTCCTAAAGGATAATGGAATACTCACAACTCTCCAGCTGCATGATACAGGTCTGTACGTCCATTGGGAAGTTCTTCAAGTCCATGGGACAGGCCAGGACCAGTGTTATTCTGGTCACATAGAATAGAACACAACAGAACAAAACAGAACAGAACAGCATAAAACAGGAAAGACCAGAGCAGAACAGACTGGCCAGGATCAGCGTTATTTTGTTAACAAGTTTAAATAGAAGAGAAAGGAATATAATGGAATATAATAGAATGGAATAGGACAGAATGGAATAAAATAGAATAGAATGAAATGGAATAGAATAGAATGGAATAGAATGGAATAGAATAGAATGAAATG
The DNA here is from genome assembly GCF_023373465.1 of Oncorhynchus keta. NCBI lineage: Eukaryota > Metazoa > Chordata > Actinopteri > Salmoniformes > Salmonidae > Oncorhynchus > Oncorhynchus keta. The sequence continues at coordinate 78,810,430 of NC_068424.1, forward strand.
GAATAGAATAGAATGGAATAGAATGAAATGGAATATAATATAATGGAATAGAATAGAATGAAATGGAATAGAATGGACTAGAATAGACTGAAATGGAATAGAATGGAATAGAATAAAATGGAATAGAATGGAATAGAATAGAATGGAATAGAATAGAATGGAATATAATGGAATATGATAGAGTGGAATAGAATAGAATGGAATAGAATAGAATAGAATGGAATAGAATATAATGGAATAAAATAAATGAAATATTATAGAATAGAATAGAATGTAATGGAATAGGATAGAATGTAAAAGAATGTAATAGGATAGAGTGGAATAGAATAGAACGGAATAGAATATAATGGAATAGAATAAATGAAATATTATAGAATGGAATGGAATAGGATCGAATGGAGTAGAATGGAATGGAACTTTTTCGAGAACACATCTGGTCCATAGGACAGGCCAGGATCAGTGTTATTCTGGTCACATAGCATCCATCATTAAACTAGGTAATAATGTTGGTAACACTTTACCGGCACTTATAACAACATATTATATGCATGTGTACGCCTTTATAATGTCATATAATAAGGTTTATAGTATGTTTTCTTGTGTTATTGTTATAAACCACGAGCACAGCATTACAGGAGTAGCAGGGTAACATATTGTTCTAACTGCGGCTATATTTCCTGTCATGATGGCCTTTAATACAAAAGGTTACATTACACACCTCAGACATTCTTCCCCTCATGACAAACACCTTCCTGCTCGCCATGCATGTGAACCTCATCCCCAAACAGCCTGGTTGCATCTCCATGTTACTGTTCACACCGCGAGTGTAGAAAACACCTTTAAAAGCGGCAGACATTCATGCTTCAACCTAGACGGCTGCTGTTACTTTTATCTTGAGATAGGTAGGTGAGGAGCAGGTCTATTGGTTGCATTGCATTCATAGTTTACTTATAGTGTGATGTCATCACCGTTACACGACAAATGTTATTTATAAGGTTTATTTTTTTTTAGTCAGAAAATACACGAGGCAGGTTCTCTTTAACGCGGGGTCAGGTGAGAATCAAAGACACCGAGGCAGGTTTTCTTTAACGCGGGGTCAGGTGAGAATCAAAGACACCGAGGCAGGTTTTCTTTAGCGCGGGGTCAGGTGAGAATCAAAGACACCGAGGCAGGTTTTCTTTAGCGCGGGGTCAGGTGAGAATCAAAGACACCGAGGCAGGTTTTCTTTAAGTTGAGAATCAAAGACACCGAGGCAGGTCAACGGTCAGGTGAGCTCAAAGACACCGAGGCAGGTTTTCTTTAACGCAGGGTCAGGTGAGAATCAAAGACACCGAGGCAGGTTCTCTTTAACGCGAGGTCAGGTGAGAATCAAAGGCACCGAGGCAGGTTCTCTTTAACGCGGGTCAGGTGAGAATCAAAGACACCGAAGCAGGTTCTCTTTAACGCGGGTCAGGTGAGAATCAAAGACACCGAGGCAGGTTCTCTTTAACGCGGGGTCAGGTGAGAATCAAAGACACCGAGGCAGGTTTTTTTAACGGCAGGTTCATCTTTAACGCGAGGTCAGGTGAGAATCAAAGGCACCGAGGCAGGTTCTCTTTAACGAGGTGAGAATCAAAGACACCGAGGCAGGTTCTCTTTAACGCGGGGTCAGGTGAGAATCAAAGACACCGAGGCAGGTTTTCTTTAGCGCGGGGTCAGGTGAGAATCAAAGACACCGAGGCAGGTTTTCTTTAGCGCGGGGTCAGGTGAGAATCAAAGACACCGAGGCAGGTTTTCTTTAACGCGGGGTCAGGTGAGAATCAAAGACACCGAGGCAGGTTTTCTTTAACGCGGGGTCAGGTGAGAATCAAAGACACCGAGGCAGGTTTTCTTTAGCGCGGGGTCAGGTGAGAATCAAAGACACTGAGGCAGGTTTTCTTTAGCGCGGGGTCAGGTGAGAATCAAAGACACCGAGGCAGGTTCTCTTTAACGCGGGGTCAGGTGAGAACCAAAGACACCGAGGCAGGTTCTCTTTAACGCGGGGTCAGGTGAGCTCAAAGCGATCTAATGGGTTCATTTGATGGTGTCAAGGTAAGAGTTGAGAAGGACTCTTATCACTGCCTTCCCATGGCTGTTTATAAGGATCCAATTCCCCTCTGCCTGTCCAAGGGTTGAATACTAGGCTTGATAACAGGTAAATACACTGCAAACATGCTCACATTTTAAGGAGATCATTTTAGTTGTTGTTTGGATGTTAATTTATGTTTTGTTTCTACCATAAGCAATATAGAGACAAATCAGAGAGCATCTGTCAGCCATAGGTCTAGCACCGGATAGATATTAATCTGTCAGCCATAGGTCTAGCACCGGATAGACATTAATCTGTCAGCCATAGGTCTAGCACCGGATAGACATTAATCTGTCAGCCATAGGTCTAGCACCGGATAGACATTCATCCGTCAGCCATAGGTCTAGCACCGGGTAGACATTAATCTGTCAGCCATAGGTCTAGCACCGGATAGACATTAATCTGTCAGCCATAGGTCTAGCACCGGATAGACATTAATCTGTCAGCCATAGGTCTAGCACCGGATAGACATTAATCTGTCAGCCATAGGTCTAGCACCGGATAGACATTAATCTGTCAGCCATAGGTCTAGCACCGGATAGACATTAATCTGTCAGCCATAGGTCTAGCACCGGGTAGACATTAATCTGTCAGCCATAGGTCTAGCACCGGATAGACATTAATCTGTCAGCCATAGGTCTAGCACCGGATAGACATTAATCTGTCAGCCATAGGTCTAGCACCGGATAGACATTAATCTGTCAGCCATAGGTCTAGCACCGGATAGACATTAATCTGTCAGCCATAGGTCTAGCACCGGATAGACATTAATCTGTCAGCCATAGGTCTAGCACCGGATAGACATTCATCCGTCAGCCATAGGTCTAGCACCGGATAGACATTAATCTGTCAGCCATAGGTCTAGCACCGATAGACATTAATCTGTCAGCCATAGGTCTAGCACCGGATAGACATTAATCTGTCAGTCATAGGTCTAGCACCGGATAGACATTAATCTGTCAGCCATAGGTCTAGCACCGGATAGACATTAATCTGTCAGCCATAGGTCTAGCACCGGATAGACATTCATCTGTCAGCCATAGGTCTAGCACCGGGTAGACATGAATCTGTCAGCCATAGGTCTAGCACCGGGTAGACATGAATCTGTCAGCTATAGGTCTAGCACCGGGTAGACATTAATCTGTCAGCCATAGGTCTAGCACCGGATAGACATTAATCTGTCAGCCATAGGTCGAGCACCGGATAGACATTCATCCGTCAGCCATAGATCTAGCACCGGATAGACATTAATCTGTCAGCCATAGGTCTAGCACCGGGTAGACATGAATCTGTCAGCCATAGGTCTAGCACCGGGTAGACATGAATCTGTCAGCCATAGGTCTAGCACCGGGTAGACATTAAGCTGTCAGCCATAGGTCTAGCACCGGATAGACATTAATCTGTCAGCCATAGGTCTAGCACCGGATAGACATTCATCCGTCAGCCATAGATCTAGCACCGGATAGACATTAATCTGTCAGCCATAGGTCGAGCACCGGATAGACATTCATCCGTCAGCCATAGATCTAGCACCGGATAGACATTAATCTGTCAGCCATAGGTCTAGCACCGGGTAGACATGAATCTGTCAGCCATAGGTCTAGCACCGGGTAGACATGAATCTGTCAGCCATAGGTCTAGCACCGGGTAGACATTAAGCTGTCAGCCATAGGTCTAGCACCGGATAGACATTAATCTGTCAGCCATAGGTCTAGCACCGGATAGACATTCATCCGTCAGCCATAGATCTAGCACCGGATAGACATTAATCTGTCAGCCATAGGTCTAGCACCGGGTAGACATGAATCTGTCAGCCATAGGTCTAGCACCGGGTAGACATGAATCTGTCAGCCATAGGTCTAGCACCGGGTAGACATTAAGCTGTCAGCCATAGGTCTAGCACCGGATAGACATTAATCTGTCAGCCATAGGTCTAGCACCGGATAGACATTCATCCGTCAGCCATAGATCTAGCACCGGATAGACATTAATCTGTCAGCCATAGGTCTAGCACCGGGTAGACATGGATCTGTCAGTCATAGGTCTAAGTCCGGATAGACATGAATCCGTCAGCCATAGATCTAGCACCGGATAGACATGAATCTGTCAGCCATAGGTCTAGCACCGGATAGACATTCATCCATCAGCCATAGGTCTAGCACCGGATAGACATGAATCCGTCAGCCATAGGTCTAGGTCCGGATAGACATGAATCTGTCAGCCATAGGTCTAGCACCAGGTAGACATGAATCTGTCAGCCATAGGTCTAGCACCGGATAGACATTCTGAGAAATTAACAAGACGAAGATACAACAAGAAAATAATAGCATACCGAATACTATACAATACGTTCCCATTTTTTGAAATCCTTAGTAGCTTGTTGTCAGTCGTAACCTCATGGAAATTGGCGCCTTTTTCATTGGCGAAGAACAAATCAGGTTTCCAGATAGAGTCCAACATAGACGGGTCCAGGTCGAGAGAATCGTCGGGGTATTCACTATAGGCCAGCCTGGGGTCGTTCCATTGCTGCCTCAGGAAGATATTCACTCTGTAGTCCTGGGGAGAGAACAGTTCAATGTCAATAAGTGTATCAGATTATCAGAGAAAGGCCAAGCTACAGTGCATTGCATCGCCAGGACTCAGGGAGGTTTGATTGATTGATTGGTTGATTGGTTGGTTGATTGGTTGGTTGATTGATTGGTTTGTTTGTTTGATAGTTTAACATAATCATTAATTTCTGGGATAAATGATTGCACAAGACATGGGGATCGGTTTCCAATTCTTTCGATCTTAAAAACCCTATGCATTTTTATTGAATAAAGCTTAGTTAAACTAAAGACTCTATGTCGGTTATTGGGCTTTCCAGGTGTAGATTGTTTATGCAAATCACACCTGTCTGAGTAGCAGTAGCACTCTTAAGGCAGGAGATAAATAATGGTCCTGGTGGTTCATCATGTAAATGTCCTTTAGAAGACCCTTCAATAGAGCTGTGGCCTATAGGCACAACAGTCCACCGTAATTGTCAATTATTCTACAGAACGAGCGTGCCGTTATATCATCCCATAACGACCATTAAGCTGTCTAGGCTGTAATGTAGCGAGGCATGATATATCAGTCGACTGAGGGGACAGCAGGTGACCTTTCCAATGGCAATCAACCACAACATTAGAAGGACATTGTCGTGCAATTATCTCACTACACACAGATAGACCTGTTTCGTTATTAGGGGAATTTTGTTTGAAAAAAATGAAGAGTTTTTACGGAGAAAAAAAAGATCAACAACTGTAGAGTCTAGTCTGAATAGGATTACAGAATGAGGTCTAGTCTGACTAGGATTACAGAATGAGGTCTAGTCTGACTATGATTACAGAATGAGGTCTAGTCTGACTATGATTACAGAATGAGGTCTAGTCTGACTATGATTACAGAATGAGGTCTAGTCTGACTATGATTACAGAATGAGGTCTAGTCTGACTATGATTACAGAATGAGGTCTAGTCTGACTATGATTACAGGATCAGGTCTAGTCTGACTATGATTAGAGAATGAGGTCTAGTCTGACTATGATTACAGAATGTGGTCTAGTCTGACTATGATTACAGAATGAGGTCTAGTCTGACTATGACTACAGAATGAGGTCTAGTCTGACTATGACTACAGAATGAGGTCTAGTCTGACTATGATTACAGAATGAGGTCTAGTCTGACTATGACTACAGAATGAGGTCTAGTCTGACTATGATTACAGAATGAGGTCTAGTCTGACTATGATTAGAGAATGAGGTCTAGTCTGACTATGATTACAGAATGAGGTCTAGTCTGACTATGATTAGAGAATCAGGTCTAGTCTGACTATGACTACAGAATGAGGTCTAGTCTGACTATGACTACAGAATGAGGTCTAGTCTGACTATGACTACAGAATGAGGTCTAGTCTGACTATGATTACAGAATGAGGTCTAGTCTGACTATGATTACAGAATGAGGTCTAGTCTGAATATGATTACAGAATCAGGTCTAGTCTGACTATGATTACAGAATGAGGTCTAGGCTGACTATGATTACAGAATGAGGTCTAGTCTGACTATGATTACAGAATGAGGTCTTGTCTGACTATGACTACAGAATGAGGTCTAGTCTGACTATGATTACAGAATGAGGTCTAGTCTGACTATGATTACAGAATCAGGTCTAGTCTGACTATGATTACAGAATCAGGTCTAGTCTGACTATGATTACAGAATGAGGTCTAGTCTGACTATGACTACAGAATGAGGTCTAGTCTGACTATGACTACAGAATGAGGTCTAGTCTGACTATGATTACAGAATGAGGTCTAGTCTGACTATGATTACAGAATGAGGTCTAGTCTGACTATGATTACAGAATGAGGTCTAGTCTGACTATGATTACAGAATGAGGTCTAGTCTGACTATGATTACAGAATGAGGTCTAGTCTGACTATGATTACAGAATGAGGTCTAGTCTGACTATGATTACAGAATGAGGTCTAGTCTGACTATGATTACAGAATGAGGTCTAGTCTGACTATGATTAGTGAATCAGGTCTTCGTAGACCTTTTCATTATTTAAAATAGCAGCAATCTAGATACTAAACCCACAGGTGGAATATGAAAATAAAATAAAATAAATGTCAGAGTTGAGGCCGTTTTGGTTCCAGGTAGAACCATTTTAGGTTCCATGTTCTATCGGCAACCAACAAGGGTTCTTAAAAAGGGTTCTCCAATTGGGGACAGGCAAAAAACCTTTTTAGGTTCTAGATAGCACCTTTTTTTCTAAACGTGTAGAGACCATGGGAGTTGAGCTACTACAGACACATGCAGCAGCCATTCGACCAAGAATATATTTGCAGTCCAAATGGCACCCTATTCCCTATTTAGTGCACTACTTTTGACCAGGGCCCTATGAGGGTGCCATTTGGGATGAAGTCTATCTATCATCTACCTCAGTAGTCTTGCAGATGGAGAGAGATTGCAGACTGGGAAACACTGCTAGTTTACCACAGGGGCATTCATTAGGCCTTGGTTTGTTGCAAACATAGAAATATAATTACTAGAACAGGAAATCTCCTGTTCAAGACAATGTTTGGTGATGGGTGAATGGGCGGCCATATTGAGTAATTCCATTTCGATGGTTGCCAACACTACCTTACTACAATGACTGATTCGACTGTTTGCTACTATCAACTCCTTACGATTACACATTATAAGTGAGATCAAGTAAGATATAAATACAATTGTAATCTCAGACCAAATCTCACCGCGGTCACCAAATGTAAACTTATTTAAAATGTGTGATTGAAAAAAAAGGATCCTTAACATAGTGTGACCAACTGGGTTCAAACACGGGTCTCCTACACGTGAAAAGAGGATCAGGTCAGGAGCTCCAGAGCCAACAACACAACACTGCAGGTCTCAGTCTGGATATAACCCAACCTCTTCTACAACAGTCAGATTTTGAACCATGGAGTATACTGTTGGATTACAAAGCATAGATTTGTCTCACACACTCATCCATCAGCATCGTAGGTGAACTTTCTCAGACATGTTGAGTGGGATGTATCTCAGCAAACTGATATACCACAACAGCATAGCAACCCAATCCTTAATGCGATTCAAGCCGAAGGCCAAATAGTCCTAGTCCTGGCTGTGACATTTAAAAAAAGTTAAAGCTTTGGCTATGTAGTCTTACGATGACTCTGGTCTGCATGGGGCAACACCCAACCAACTCCACCAACACATGGTAACAAACAGGACGTTGGGATTTATGCATTTCACTCTCTCGCATCTCGAAGAAGGAAAATGAAAGAGCAGCAGTCGAGGAATGAGTCCCCAAATGCTATCCTGTTGCCTATATAGTGCACTACTTTTGCCCAGTGCCCCTGAGCCCAGGTCAAAGAATAGGTTTTCCATTTGGGACACAGGTTAGGAGAGCTAATTAAATAGCCTCTGGATTTTCCCCCTGGGAATCGTAACTTTAAAGCCGGGTAAACAATTAGACAGTGGTGGGTTACGGAGCACCTCAGGTTTCTATTGTTGACCAGGAGTCATGTGCGTCCCAAATGGTAGCCTATTCCCTACATAGTGCACTACTTTTGACCAGAGCAAACTATGCAGGGAATAGGGTGCCAATTGCAACGCAGACTCAGTGGGATCATTACTGCATGAAACATTGTTCTCACCAGCCCTATAAGCACCTAAAGATTGAATGATCTAATTCTCTTTAGTTTCACCTTCACCCATCTCTTATTCAGACAGAGAGAGAGAGAGAGAGAGAGAGAGAGAGAGAGAGAGAGAGAGAGAGAGAGAGAGAGAGAGAGAGACAGAGAGAGAGAGAGAGAGAGAGAGAGAGAGAGAGAGAGAGAGAGAGAGAGAGAGAGAGAGAGAGAGAGAGAGAGAGAGAGAGAGAGAGACAGAGAGAGAGAGAGAGAGAGAGAGAGAGAGAGAGAGAGAGAGAGAGAGAGAGACAGAGAGAGAGAGAGAGAGAGACAGAGAGAGAGAGAGAGAGAGACAGAGAGAGAGAGAGAGAGAGAGAGAGAGAGAGAGAGAGAGAGAGAGAGAGAGAGAGAGAGAGAGAGAGAGAGAGAGAGAGAGAGAGAGAGAGAGAGAGAGATAGAGAGAGAGAGAGAGAGAGAGAGAGAGAGAGAGAGAGAGAGAGAGAGAGAGAGAGAGAGAGAGAGAGAGAGAGAGAGAGAGAGAGAGAGAGAGAGAGAGAGAGAGAGAGAGAGAGAGAGAGAGAGAGAGAGAGAGAGAGAGAGAGAGAGAGAGAGAGAGAGAGAGACAGAGAGAGAGAGAGAGAGAGAGAGAGAGAGAGAGAGAGAGAGAGAGAGAGAGAGAGAGAGAGAGAGAGAGAGAGACAGAGAGAGAGAGAGAGAGAGAGAGAGAGAGAGAGAGAGAGAGAGAGAGACAGAGAGAGAGAGAGAGAGAGAGAGAGAGAGAGAGAGAGAGAGAGAGAGAGAGAGAGAGAGAGAGAGAGAGAGAGAGAGAGAGAGAGAGACAGAGACAGAGAGAGAGAGAGAGAGAGAGAGAGACAGAGAGAGAGAGAGAGACAGAGAGAGAGAGAGGGAGAGAGAGACAGAGAGAGAGAGAGAGAGAGAGAGAGAGAGAGAGAGAGAGAGAGAGACAGAGAGAGAGAGGGAGAGAGAGAGAGAGAAAATAGGCTTTTTACAAAATGATCTTACGACAGACCATGTATTCACCCTGGACACCCTAATTTACAAACAAACCAAATCAAAGGCAAAACCTTTGACTCAATTTGGGATGAGGGTTTGCTATACAAATGGATGGAAAGTGGTGTTGAGGGACAAAAAAAACGACATTATAAAATCCATGTACACAAACAACAAGTGCGCCGTTAAAATTGCCAAAAAACACACATTTCGTTCCACAGGGCCGGGTGGTGAGACCGGGGTTCAGCTTAAGCCCCACTCTCTTCAACAGATATCAACAAATTGGCGAGGGCCCTAGAACAGTCTGCAGCAACCGATTTCACTGTACTAGAATCTGAAGTCAAATGTCTACTGTTTGCTGATGATCTATTGCTTTTGTCCCCAACCAAGGAGGGCCTACAGCATAGAACTTGGAGGAAAGGCTTCCGGATCAATTCCACTGGTTGTTGCGGAGTGTAGAGGGGGAAAAAGAGTGGAAAATCATGAATTTGTTCTGCATGAGGAGGTTGTGCAGTCTGCAGCAGTTTTAGTTAAAGCTCTACTGATGTGTCTCACCCAGGGAGACTTGGCATGGAGACTAGGGCCATCCCCTCCCCTCCCATCCCAGCCATTCCCCTCCCATCCCCATGCATCCCAGCCATTCCCCTCCCATCCCAGCCCAGCTCTTCCCCTCCCATCCCAGCCCAGCTCTTCCCCTCCCATCCTCTCCCTTCCCTTCCCAGCCAATCCCCTACCCTCCCATACCAGCCCATCCAAACCAATCCCAGCCCATCCCAGCTTGGCATGGTGACTTGAAACTAGGGCCATCCCCTCCCCTCCCCTCCGATCCCAGCCCATCCAAGCCCCTCCCCTTCCAGCCTATCCCATCCCATCCCAGCTCATCCCAACCCAGCCTATTCCATCCCAGCCCAGCCCATTCCATACCAGCTTATTCCATCTGAGCCCATTCCATCCCAGCCCAGCCCATCCCATCCCAGCCCCTCCCATCCAAGCCCATCCCATTCCCTTCCAGCACCTCCCATCCCAACCCCTCCCATCCAAGACCCAACCATCCAAGGCCAACCCATTCTATCCCATCGCATCCCATCCCAGCCCCTCCCATCCAAGCCCATCCCCTTCCATTCAAGCACCTCCCATCGCATCCCAGCCCCTCCCATCCCAACCCCGACCATCCAAGGCCATCCCAGCCCATTCCATCCGGTCCCATCCCATTCCATCCCATCCCATCCCAGCCCATCCCATTCCATCCCAAGCCCATTCCATCCCAACCCAGCCCCTTCCATCCCAGCCCCAGCCCATCCCAGCCCAGCACATTCCATCCCAGCCCATCCCATTCCATCCCAGCCCATCCCAACCCATTCCATCCCATCCCAGCCCATCCCAGCCCATCCCCATCCAAGACCAGCCCCTCCCATCCCAACCCCTCCCATCCAAGACCCGACCATCCAAGGCCATCCCATTCTATCCCAGTCCATCCCAGCACATTCCATCCGGTCCCATCCCATTCCATCCCATCCCCATCCCATCCCAGCCCATCCCATCCCATCCCAAGCCCATTCCATCCCAACCCAGCCCATTCCATCCCATTCCATCCCATCCCAGCACATTCCATCCCAGCCTATCCCAGCCCAGCACATTCCATCCCAGCCCATCCCAACCCATTCCATCCCAGCCCATCCCATCCCATCCCAGCCCATTCCATCCCAGCACATTCCATCCCATCCCAGCCCATCCCATTCCAGCCCATTCCATCCCATCCCAGCACATTCCATCCCAGCACATCCCATCCCATCCCATTCCATCCCATCCCATCCCATTCCAGCCCATCCCATCCCAGCCCATTCCAGCCCATCCCAACCCATTCCATCCCAGCCCAGCCCATCCCATCCCATCCCAGCCCATCCCATCCCATCCCATCCCAGCCCATTCCAGCCCATTCCAGCCCATCCCATCCCAGCCCATCCCAACCCATTCCATCCCAGCCCATCCCAGCCCATCCCATCCCAGCCCATCCCATCCCAGCCCATCCCATCCCATTCCAGCCCATTCCATCCCACTGTCCTTCTGTCTCCATGTTGGTCTACTGTCCTTCTGTCTCCATGTTGGTCTACTGTCCTTCTGTCTCCATGTTGGTCTCCTGTCCTTCTGTCTCCATGTTGGTCTCCTGTCCTTCTGTCTCCATGTTGGTCTACTGTCCTTCTGTCTCCATGTTGGTCTACTGTCCTTCTGTCTCCATGTTGGTCTACTGTCCTTCTGTCTCCATGTTGGTCTACTGTCCCTCTGTCTCCATGTTGGTCTACTGTCCTTCTGTCTCCATGTTGGTCTACTGTCCTTCTGTCTCCATGTTGGTCTACTGTCCGTCTGTCTCCATGTTGGTCTACTGTCCCTCTGTCTCCATGTTGGTCTACTGTCCTTCTGTCTCCATGTTGGTCTACTGTCCTTCTGTCTCCATGTTGGTCTACTGTCCTTCTGTCTCTATGTTGATCTACTGTCCTTCTGTCTCCATGTTGGTCTACTGTCCTTCTGTCTCCATGTTGGTCTACTGTCCTTCTGTCTCCATGTTGGTCTACTGTCCTTCTGTCTCCATGTCCTTCTGTCTCCATGTTGGTCTACTGTCCTTCTGTCTCCATGTTGGTCTACTGTCCTTCTGTCTCCATGTTGGTCTACTGTCCTTCTGTCTCCATGTTGATCTACTGTCCTTCTGTCTCCATGTTGATCTACTGTCCTTCTGTCTCCATGTTGGTCTACTGTCCTTCTGTCTCCATGTTGGTCTACTGTCCTTCTGTCTCTATGTTGGTCTACTGTCCTTCTGTCTCTATGTTGGTCTACTGTCCTTCTGTCTCCATGTTGGTCTACTGTCCTTCTGTCTCCATGTTGGTCTACTGTCCTTCTGTCTCCATGTTGGTCTCCTGTCCTTCTGTCTCCATGTTTGTCTACTGTCCCTCTGTCTCTATGTTGGTCTACTGTCCTTCTGTCTCTATGTTGGTCTACTGTCCTTCTGTCTCCATGTTGATCTACTGTCCTTCTGTCTCTATGTTGGTCTACTGTCCCTCTGTCTCTATGTTGGTCTACTGTCCCTCTGTCTCCATGTTGGTCTACTGTCCTTCTGTCTCTATGTTGGTCTACCGTCCTTCTGTCTCCATGTTGGTCTACTGTCCCTCTGTCTCCATGTTGGTCTCCTGTCCTTCTGTCTCCATGTTGGTCTACTGTCCCTCTGTCTCCATGTTGGTCTACTGTCCGTCTGTCTCCATGTTGGTCTACTGTCCTTCTGTCTCCATGTTGGTCTACTGTCCGTCTGTCTCCATGTTGGTCTCCTGTCCTTCTGTCTCCATGTTGGTCTACTGTCCTTCTGTCTCCATGTTGGTCTACTGTCCTTCTGTCTCCATGTTGGTCTCCTGTCCTTCTGTCTCCATGTTGGTCTACTGTCCCTCTGTCTCTATGTTGGTCTCCTGTCCTTCTGTCTCCATGTTGGTCTACTGTCCTTCTGTCTCCATGTTGGTCTACTGTCCTTCTGTCTCCATGTTGGTCTACTGTCCTTCTGTCTTCATGTTGGTCTACTGTCCCTCTGTCTCTATGTTGGTCTACTGTCCTTCTGTCTCCATGTTGGTCTACTGTCCTTCTGTCTCTATGTTGGTCTACTGTCCTTCTGTCTCCATGTTGGTCTACTGTCCATCTGTCTCTATGTTGGTCTACTGTCCTTCTGTCTCCATGTTGGTCTACTGTCCTTCTGTCTCCATGTTGGTCTACTGTCCTTCTGTCTCCATGTTGATCTACTGTCCATCTGTCTCTATGTTGGTCTACTGTCCTTCTGTCTCCATGTTGGTCTACTGTCCTTCTGTCTCCATGTTGGTCTACTGTCCATCTGTCTCTATGTTGGTCTACTGTCCTTCTGTCTCCATGTTGGTCTACTGTCCTTCTGTCTCCATGTTGGTCTACTGTCCTTCTGTCTCCATGTTGATCTACTGTCCATCTGTCTCTATGTTGGTCTACTGTCCTTCTGTCTCCATGTTGGTCTACTGTCCTTCTGTCTCCATGTTGGTCTACTGTCCTTCTGTCTCCATGTTGATCTACTGTCCCTCTGTCTCCATGTTGGTCTACTGTCCTTCTGTCTCCATGTTGGTCTACTGTCCCTCTGTCTCTATGTTGGTCTACTGTCCCTCTGTCTCCATGTTGGTCTACTGTCCTTCTGTCTCCATGTTGGTCTACTGTCCCTCTGTCTCCATGTTGGTCTACTGTCCTTCTGTCTCCATGTTGGTCTACTGTCCTTCTGTCTCCATGTTGGTCTACTGTCCCTCTGTCTCCATGTTGGTCTACTGTCCTTCTGTCTCTATGTTGGTCTACTGTCCTTCTGTCTCTATGTTGGTCTCCTGTCCTTCTGTCTCCATGTTGGTCTACTGTCCTTCTGTCTCCATGTTGGTCTACTGTCCCTCTGTCTCCATGTTGGTCTACTGTCCTTCTGTCTCCATGTTGGTCTACTGTCCTTCTGTCTCCATGTTGGTCTACTGTCCCTCTGTCTCCATGTTGGTCTACTGTCCTTCTGTCTCTATGTTGGTCTACTGTCCTTCTGTCTCTATGTTGGTCTCCTGTCCTTCTGTCTCCATGTTGGTCTACTGTCCCTCTGTCTCCATGTTGGTCTACTGTCCCTCTGTCTCCATGTTGGTCTACTGTCCTGTCTCCATGTTGGTCTACTGTCCTTCTGTCTCCATGTTGGTCTACTGTCCTTCTGTCTCCATGTTGGTCTACTGTCCTTCTGTCTCCATGTTGGTCTACTGTCCTTCTGTCTCTATGTTGGTCTACTGTCCTTCTGTCTCCATGTTGGTCTACTGTCCTTCTGTCTCCATGTTGGTCTACTGTCCTTCTGTCTCCATGTTGGTCTACTGTCCTTCTGTCTCCATGTTGGTCTACTGTCCTTCTGTCTCCATGTTGGTCTACTGTCCTTCTGTCTCCATGTTGGTCTACTGTCCTTCTGTCTCCATGTTGGTCTACTGTCCTTCTGTCTCCATGTTGGTCTACTGTCCTTCTGTCTCCATGTTGGTCTACTGTCCTTCTGTCTCCATGTTGGTCTACTGTCCTTCTGTCTCCATGTTGGTCTACTGTCCTTCTGTCTCCATGTTGGTCTACTGTCCTTCTGTCTCCATGTTGGTCTACTGTCCTTCTGTCTCCATGTTGGTCTACTGTCCTTCTGTCTCCATGTTGGTCTACTGTCCTTCTGTCTCCATGTTGGTCTCCTGTCCTTCTGTCTCCATGTTGGTCTCCTGTCCTTCTGTCTCCATGTTGGTCTACTGTCCTTCTGTCTCCATGTTGGTCTACTGTCCTTCTGTCTCCATGTTGGTCTACTGTCCTTCTGTCTCCATGTTGGTCTACTGTCCTTCTGTCTCCATGTTGGTCTACTGTCCTTCTGTCTCCATGTTGGTCTACTGTCCTTCTGTCTCCATGTTGGTCTACTGTCCCTCTGTCTCCATGTTGGTCTACTGTCCTTCTGTCTCCATGTTGGTCTACTGTCCGTCTGTCTCCATGTTGATCTACTGTCCTTCTGTATCCATGTTGGTCTACTGTCCCTCTGTCTCCATGTTGGTCTACTGTCCTTCTGTCTCTATGTTGGTCTACTGTCCATCAAACAACATATATTTCACCTCTGTATCTTTTGCTAGAGATCTTAGACCTCTAGTTCTACTATATTGATAAATAATCAACAACTGATGATTCTGTAATATAAACCACCTGATACATTTGACCCCTTTCCAAAATGAGTTTGAATGAATCTGAACACTAGATATGAAACTAGATATGAAACCACTAGATATGAAACGAGATATGAAACTAGATATGAAACCACTAGATATGAAACTAGATATGAAACCACTAGATATGAAACTAGATATGAAACCACTAGATATGAAACTAGATGTGAAACTAGATATGAAATTAGATATGAAACCACTAGATATGAAACTAGATATGAAACTAGATATGAAACCACTAGATATGAAACTAGATATGAAACCACTAGATATGAAACCACTAGATATGAAACTAGATATGAAACCACTAGATATGAAACCACTAGATATGAAACTAGATATGAAACCACTAGATATGAAACTAGATATGAAACTAGATATGAAACCACTAGATATGAAACTAGATATGAAAACACTAGATATGAAACCACTAGATATGAAACTAGATATGAAACCACTAGATATGAAACTAGATATGAAACCACTAGATATGAAACTAGATATGAAACCACTAGATATGAAACTAGATATGAAAACACTAGATATGAAACCACTAGATATGAAACTAGATATGAAACCACTAGATATGAAACTAGATATGAAACCACTAGATATGAAACCACTAGATATGAAACTAGATATGAAACCACTAGATATGAAACTAGATATGAAACCACTAGATATGAAACCACTAGATATGAAACTAGATATGAAACCACTAGATATGAAACCACTAGATATGAAACTAGATATGAAACTAGATATGAAACCACTAGATATGAAACTAGATATGAAACCACTAGATATGAAACTAGATATGAAACCACTAGATATGAAACTAGATATGAAACTAGATATGAAACCACTAGATATGAAACTAGATATGAAACCACTAGATATGAAACTAGATATGAAACCACTAGATATGAAACTAGATATGAAACCACTAGATATGAAACTAGATATGAAACTAGATATGAAACCACTAGATATGAAACTAGATATGAAACTAGATATGAAACTAGATATGAAACCACTAGATATGAAACTAGATATGAAACTAGATATGAAACTAGATATGAAACTAGATATGAAACCACTAGATATGAAACCACTAGATATGAAACTAGATATGAAACTAGATATGAAACTAGATATGAAACTAGATATGAAACTAGATATGAAACTAGATATGAAACTAGATATGAAACTAGATATGAAACTAGATATGAAACCCGTGGGAACTGAGTTTTAAGTAGACAGGAAGTCCAATGAGGCAGATAAATACTAGTCTAAATATTCAGGTTGATGAGGCACGGCTTGTAATTCCAGAAGAAAATGTTGACACACCGCATATGAAGGACATCATTATTTAAATGCAATCACAATATCAGAGGCATAGTGATATAGTTACGGTAGGTCAAAATACGGTTGAAAATAAATAATTCCTCACATTAACTTCAAAACATCAATATCAACAGAAATCAATGTACTTTATGTTGAAGGGTTTTTACATTGAAAAGGTAAGCATTTGGACTCACCATTGTTGTTTCAGCGATGGACCCAAAACTGTTAATAAAAATGTTGCACGTTACGTTTACAGGAGGACCTGTGAAAGAATGAAAAATAAATCGTATTATTTTCTTATTAAAGAACAGTGAAACAAAAATCCCTCCTTGCAGACTGAAAACGCAGTCCTTTCTCCTCTATTACACTGAAAACACAGTCCTTTCTCCTCTATTACACTGAAAACACAGTCCTTTCTCCTCTATTACACTGAAAACACAGTCCTTTCTCCTCTATTACACTGAAAACACAGTCCTTTCTCCTCTATTACACTGAAAACACAGTCCTTTCTCCTCTATTACACTGAAAACACAGTCCTTTCTCCTCTATTACACTGAAAACACAGTCCTTTCTCCTCTATTACACTGAAAACACAGTCCTTCCTCCTCTATTACACTGAAAACACAGTCCTTCCTCCTCTATTACACTGAAAACACAGTCCTTTCTCCTCTATTACACTGAAAACACAGTCCTTCCTCCTCTATTACACTGAACACAGTCATTCCTCCTCTATTACACTGAAAACAGTCCTTCCTCCTCTATTACACTGAAAACACAGTCCTTCCTCCTTTATTACACTGACAACACAGTCATTTCTCCTCTATTACACTGAAAACACAGTCCTTTCTCCTCTATTACACTGAAAACAGTCATTCCTCCTCTATTACACTGAAAACACAGTCCTTTCTCCTCTATTACACTGAAAACACAGTCCTTTCTCCTTTATTACACTGAAAACACAGTCCTTTCTCCTCTATTACACTGAAAACACAGTCCTTTCTCCTCTATTACACTGAAAACAGTCATTCCTCCTCTATTACACTGAAAACACAGTCCTTTCTCCTCTATTACACTGAAAACACAGTCCTTTCTCCTCTATTACACTGAAAACAGTCATTTCTCCTCTATTACACTGAAAACACAGTCCTTCCTCCTCTATTACACTGAAAACACAGTCCTTTCTCCTCTATTACACTGAAAACAGTCATTCCTCCTCTATTACACTGAAAACAGTCCTTCCTCCTCTATTACACTGAAAACACAGTCCTTTCTCCTTTATTACACTGAAAACACAGTCCTTTCTCCTCTATTACACTGAAAACACAGTCCTTCCTCCTCTATTACACTGAAAACACAGTCCTTCCTCCTCTATTACACTGAAAACACAGTCCTTTATCCTCTATTACACTGAAAACACAGTCCTTTCTCCTCTATTACACTGAAAACACAGTCCTTCCTCCTTCCTCCTTTATTACACTGAAAAAAAAGACACAAATGGATTGTGTTAAGTAGTATATTTGCGGAACACATTATATAAACAGGAATATAATAACATGTGCTATTTAGCAGAAGTTTTTATTTATTTAAAGAGACTTACATTCTTTAAGTACGGGCAGTCCTGGGAATCTACCAACTGAGATACAGAGGACCACAACGAAATATCCCATAAGCCTGTGTACAACTGTACACAGAGGTACTGTAATATCATGTTGTAAACACACAGAGCTCCATGTTGACTGAGAGATTATGAGAATGTCCCCCCCCCCAAAAAAAACGCTAAGATCCTCAGAGACACTCCAAGGTTGTTTCCAGGCAACAGTGTCAAGGTTAGAACAAACACCACAGGGTTGAAGTCCGTTGAAGGCCGTATTACCTGCTTGTACAAACAAAATGTGATTACCCAGAGTGCCCGGTGACAAGAGTTGACTTTCAATTGGCTCAGGGAGAAAGGACAGCAATGGGAACAAGTCTAGCCCCCATCCATCACCTCAGGAAATGACAGATATTGGCTTTGAACAGTAAATTATATTACGTACCAATTCCAAGAAAAACCACTCCTCATCACCCGGTACCTTTACATAAAGCCGGAAAGTCAATAATGTCGGTCAATTAAAGGTTTCTACTTATTGATGACATGCCAGGTTTATATAACAAAAAAACTTTACAACATTTGAACTTAAAATCGTACACTACATCAAATGTGTTGGGCACGAAGGTACAGGCACATACGCGGTACAGTCTACACTACATCAAATGTGTTGGGCACGAAGGTACAGGCACATACGCGGTACAGTCTACACTACATCAAATGTGTTGGGCACGAAGGTACAGGCACATACGCGGTACAGTCTACACTACATCAAATGTGTTGGGCACGAAGGTACAGGCACATACGCGGTACAGTCTACACTACATCAAATGTGTTGGGCACGAAGGTACAGGCACATACGCGGTACAGTCTACACTACATCAAATGTGTTGGGCACGAAGGTACAGGCACATACGCGGTACAGTCTACACTACATCAAATGTGTTGGGCACGAAGGTACAGGCACATACGCGGTACAGTCTACACTACATCAAATGTGTTGGGCACGAAGGTACAGGCACATACGCGGTACAGTCTACACTACATCAAATGTGTTGGGCACGAAGGTACAGGCACATACATGGTACAGTCTACACTACATCAAATGTGTTGGGCACGAAGGTACAGGCACATACATGGTACAGTCTACACTACATCAAATGTGTTGGGCACGAAGGTACAGGCACATACATGGTACAGTCTACACTACATCAAATGTGTTGGGCACGAAGGTACAGGCACATACGCGGTACAGTCTACACTACATCAAATGTGTTGGGCACGAAGGTACAGGCACATATGCGGTACAGTCTACACTACATCAAATGTGTTGGGCACGAAGGTACAGGCACATACGCGGTACAGTCTACACTACATCAAATGTGTTGGGCACGAAGGTACAGGCACATACATGGTACAGTCTACACTACATCAAATGTGTTGGGCACGAAGGTACAGGCACATACGCGGTACAGTCTACACTACATAAAATGTGTTGGGCACGAAGGTACAGGCACATACACGGTACAGTCTACACTACATCAAATGTGTTGGGCACGAAGGTACAGGCACATACATGGTACAGTCTACACTACATCAAATGTGTTGGGCACGAAGGTACAGGCACATACATGGTACAGTCTACACTACATCAAATGTGTTGGGCACGAAGGTACAGGCACATACGCGGTACAGTCTACACTACATCAAATGTGTTGGGCACGAAGGTACAGGCACATACACGGTACAGTCTACACTACATCAAATGTTTTGGGCACGAAGGTACAGGCACATACGCGGTACAGTCTACACTACATCAAATGTGTTGGGCACGAAGGTACAGGCACATACGCGGTACAGTCTACACTACATCAAATGTTTTGGGCACGAAGGTACAGGCACATACGCGGTACAGTCTACACTACATCAAATGTTTTGGGCACGAAGGTACAGGCACATACGCGGTACAGTCTACACTACATCAAATGTGTTGAGCACGAAGGTACAGGCACATACGCGGTACAGTCTACACTACATCAAATGTTTTGGGCACGAAGGTACAGGCACATACGCGGTACAGTCTACACTACATCAAATGTGTTGAGCACGAAGGTACAGGCACATACATGGTACAGTCTACACTACATCAAATGTGTTGGGCACGAAGGTACAGGCACAAATGCGGTACAGTCTAAGTGCACATAGTCACGTCACAGCAGGACTACATTCCCTCACATCCTTTACATTTTACCACAAACAACCTCTGTGATTAAGGGTTTCCAACTTCCACTCATACAGATGCCTGGCAGCTACAATGAACTGAAGACTCTGAATTATTTTGATGAACAATTATTGTCCCTGTGACTGTCTCACAGCTGCTGCACACAGACACACACACACGCACGCACACACACTCACGCACACGGACACACACACACACACACACATACACACACGCAGGCACACACACATGCGCGCACGCACGCACACACACAAACGCACGCACACACACTCACGCACGCACGCACGAACACACACACACACACACACACACGCACGCACGCACCACGCACACACACTCACGCACGCACGCACGAACACACACACACACACGCACGCACGCACGCACGCACCACGCACACACACACACACACACACACACACACACACACACACACACACACACACACACACACACACACAAACATAGTTCTTCGTTAACCTATCAAATACAACCACAGGAAATAACCATCACATTTTACCCCAGAGCATATATCTTGTTTTTGAGGTACATCATCTAATTAAATTAAAATCAATACAGTAATCACAGACTAACAAGGACAAAAGAAGTAATCAAGAAAAAAAGAACTGAGGACATCTTGCAAATAATTTCAAGTCTACCTTCATAGCATGAAATGCTTGTGACAAAAGTAGGCCTATAACCAACAATCAGGCTGTACATTAATGATCCCACATAAATCAGCCTGTACATTAATGATCCCACATAAAAACATTATAAGATTTAAAACATTCATACAGCGTCTTCTTCCATGGTTTCTGACAAACAAACTCCGACAATGCCACTCAGCCTTATTAAGAATTTATTTTCAAGGCTGGGGAAAGAGGAGAAAAGAGGAGGTAGAAAGAGGAGGGGGAAAGAGGAGAGAGGAGGAAAGAGGAGGAGGAAAGAGGAAAGAGGAGGAGGAAAGAGGAAAGAGGAGGAGGAAAGAGGAGGGGGAAAGAGGAAAGAGGAGGAGGAAAGAGGAGGGGGAAAGAGGAGAGAGGAGGAAAGAGGAGGAGGAAAGTGGAGAAAAGAGGAGGAGAAAAGAGGAAAGAGGAGAAAAGAGGAGGTGGAAATAGGAGGGGGAAAGAGATTAGAGAGGAGGGAAGAGGAGGAGGACAGAGGAGAAAAGAGGAGGAGAAAAGAGGAAAGAGGAGGAGGAAAGAGGAGGAAAGAGGAGGAGGAAAGAGGAGAAAAGAGGAGGAGAAAAGAGGAGGAGGAAAGAGGAGGAAAGAGGAAGAGAGAAAAGGAGGAGAAAAGAGGAGGAAATAGGAGGAGAAAAGAGGAAAGAGGAGAAGAGGAGGAGGAAAGAGGAAAAGGAAAGAGGGAAAAGGAGGAGGAAAGAGGAGGAGAGAAGAGGAGGGGGAAAGAGGAGGAGAGAAGTGGAAGAGAAAAGAGGAGGATATAGGAGGAGAAAAGAGGAAAGAGGAGGGAAGAGGAGGTGGAAAGAGGAGAGAGGAGGAAAGAGGAGGAGGAAAGAGGAAAGAGGAGGAGGAAAGAGGAGGGGGAAAGAGGAGAGAGGAGGAAAGAGGAGGAGGAAAGAGGAGGAGGAAAGATGAGGGGGAAAGAGGAAAGAGGAGGAAAGAGGAGGAGGAAAGAGGAAAGAGGAAAGAGGAGGAGGAAAGAGGAAAGAGGAGGCCGAAAGAGGAGGGGGAATGAGGAGAGAGGAGGAAAGAGGAGGAGGAAAGTGGAGAAAAGAGGAGGTGAAAAGAGGAAAGAGGAGAAAAGAGGAGGTGGAAATAGGAGGGGGAAAGAGGAGAGAGGAGGAAAGAGGAGGAGGAAAGAGGAGAAAAGAGGAGGCGAAAAGAGGAAAGAGGAGGAGGAAAGAGGAGGAAAGAGGAGGAGGAAAGAGGAGGAGAAAAGAGGAGGAGGAAAGAGGAGGAAAGAGGAAGAGAGAAAAGGAGGAGAAAAGAGGAGGAAATAGGAGGAGAAAAGAGGAAAGAGGAGAAGAGAAGAGGAGGAGGAAAGAGGAAGAGGAAAGAGGAGGGAAAAGGAGGAGGAAAGAGGAGGAGAGAAGAGGAGGAGGAAAGAGGAGGAGAGAAGAGGAGGAGAAAAGAGGAGGATATAGGAGGAGAAAAGAGGAAAGAGGAGGGAAGAGGAGGTGGAAAGAGGAGGAAAGAGGAGGAAGTAGATGTAATAATTTGTATTTTCTTGACATTCCTTCCTTGCAGTGACTGAAAGGGTTGGGAAATGTAATGTCCTCTCTCTCTCTCTCTCTCTCTCTCTCTCTCTCTCTCTCTCTCTCTTTTCCACAATGGGGAGAGAGGGATAAAGGACAGCTCATTAACTGTCAAGGCAGTGTGACTCATACTGTAGAGCACAATGATTTGCTTTACTATGTTTGTTCATAAACATAGTAACCGAGAGAGAGAGAGAGAGAAAGAGAGATGGAGGGAGAGAGAGAGAGAGAGAGAGAGAGGGAGAGAGAGAGAGAGAGATCTGGTGCTTCTGTCACCAACCAAGGAGGACCTTCAGCAGCACCTAGATATTCTGCACAGATTCTGTCAGACCTGGGCCCTGACAGACCTGGGCCCTGACAGTAAATCTCAGTAAGACCAGAATAATGGTGTTCCATAAAGGTCCAGTTGCCAGGACCACAAATACAAATTCCATCTAGACACCGTTGCCCTAGAGCGCACAAAAAACTATACACACCTCGGCCTACACATCAGCGCCACAGGTAACTTCCACAAAGATCTGAACGATCTCAGAAACAAGGCAAGAAGGGCCTTCTATGCCATCAAAAGGAACATAAAATTTGACAATCCAAATTAAGATCTGGCTAAAAATACTTGAACCCATTGCCCTTTATGGTTGTGAGGTCTGTGGTCCGCTCACCAACCAAGAATTCACAAAATGGGACAAACACCAGATTAAGACTCTGCATGCAGAATTCTGCAAAAATATCCTCATTCTACGACGTAAAACACCAAATAATGCATGCAGAGCAGAATTAGGCCGATAATTATCAAATCCAGAAAAGAGCTGTTAAATTCTATAACTACCTAAAAGAAAGCGATTCCCAAACCTTCCATAACTAGGCCATCAACTACAGAGAGATGAACTTGGAGAAGAGCCCCCTTAGCAAGCTGGTCCTGGGGCTCTGTTCACAAACACAAACAGACCCCACAGAGTCCCAGGACAGCAACACAATTAGACCCAACCAAATCATGAGAAAACAAAAAGATAATTAATTGACAGATTGGAAAGAATTTACAAAAAAACGGAGCAAACTAGAATACTATTTGGCCCTAAACAGAGAAAGCTTTGAGGAAAGTTAAGGAAAGCTTTGACTATGTACAGACTCAGTGAGCATAGCCTTGCTATTGAGAAAGGCCGCCGAAGGCAGACCTGGCTCTCAAGAGAAGACAGGCTATGTGCACACTGCCCACAAAATGAGGTGGAAACTGAGCTGCACTTCCTAACCTCCTGCCAAATGTATGACCATATTAGAGACACATATTTCCCTCAGATTACATAGATATACAAAGAATTTGAAAACAAATCCAATTTTGATAAACTCCCATATCTACTGGGTGAAATACCACAGTGTGTCATCACAGCAGCAAGATTTGTGACCTGTTGCCACAAGAAAAATGGCAACCAGTGAAGAACAAACACCATTATAAATACAACCCATATTTATTTTTATTTATTTTCCCTTTTGTACTTTAACCATTTGTACATCATTACAACACTGTATATAGACATAATATGACATTTGACATGTCTTTATTCTTTCGGAACATTTGTGAGTGTAATGTTTACTGTTCATTTTGATTGTATATTTCACTTTTGTTTATTATCTAGTTGGCTTGCTTTGGCAACGGAAACATGTGTTTATAATAAAAAATAAAATAAATAATAAAAACCTTGTAATGTAATTGAATTGAAATTGACGGAGAGAGAGAGAGGTAGGACGTGGCTTTGTGTCTCTCTCTGCTTTGCTGCTGAGGTTGTGGTGTACTGTCCTTCCAATTTCCACTTTCATTAAAAAAGAAAAAAGAAAAAGAAACTCCACTTTCATTAATAAAAAAACAAGTGACAACAGCAATGATCCATAATGAAAGTAACGCTTCGCTGCATCCCACCTTGCCTTGCTAAGAGATGACCATGGCCTGAGCTATCAAAAAACGCCACTCATTTATTATTCTAAACTAGAAAAAAACGATACAATAGTAACGAGAGCAGCAAGTCAAGTAATTTAAGCAGAACAATTAATTTTCACTCTTGGAATAAAGATTGGACATATATGAAATAGATGTAGGGGCTGATGCATCATACATGCCATAGGGACCCATAGGGACCCATAGGGACCCACAATCCCAATATTACTCATCAGCACAGTGTTTACTAATGAGTATTCCGTATTCTCCTCCCACCTTCACTAACAGCTTAAGATAACTGCTTAGTAGGTAAAGCCTTGGCTTGTGCAAGCCAGAATGGCTCATAGGAAAGGGGGGATACCTAGTCAGTTGTACAACTGAATACATTCAACTGAAACGTGTCTTCTGCATTTAGCCCAACCCCTCTGAATCAGAGAGGTGCACGGCTGGCTGCCATACTCCAACATTCAAATCTTCAGCGCCCGGGGAACAGCGGGTTAACTGCCTTGATCAGGGTCAGAACAACATGTATTTTTAACTTGTCAGCTCTAGGGATTTGATCAAGCAACCTTTCAGTTACTGGCCCAACACTCTAACCACTAGGCTACCTGTTGGTTACTGGCCCAACACTCTAACCACGAGGCTACCTGTTGGTTACTGGCCCAACACTCTAACCACTAGGCTACCTGTTGGTTACTGGCCCAACACTCTAACCACTAGGCTACCTGGATCCTATCTTCTGTTCCCGTATTGGGTGGTAGCTTGATGTACAAGTACACCCCCTGGACAGGACACTAGTCTATTGCCCCCAATCTATCTCCTTTATGCTGAGTGCCAGGGATTGACGTATCGGGTCCCATTTTTACAGTCTTTGGTATGATTTGGCCAGGGATCAAAAGCCCAACTTTCCAATCTCAGGGTAGACACTCTAACCACAAAGCCAGTGAGTTGGTTACTGCTCATGGGCCGGGCCATAACATGGGTGTAATGAAGTTCTGTCTGTAAATCAAGCAGCTATGCAGTGGTTTACTAAGTAGTAGTAGTGATGATGGTAGTTGTAGTAATGATGATGGTAGTAGTAGTAGTGATGATGGTAGTTGTAGTAATGATGATGGTAGTTGTAGTAGTGATGATGGTAGTAGTAGTAATGATGATGGTAGTAGTAGTAATGATGATGGTAGTAGTAGTAATGATGATGGTAGTAGTAGTAGTGATGATGGTAGTTGTAGTAGTGATGATGGTAGTAGTAGTAGTGATGATGGTAGTAGTAGTAGTGACGATGGTAGTTGTAGTAATGATGATGGTAGTAGTAGTAGTGATGATGGTAGTTGTAGTAGTGATGATGGTAGTAGTAGTAGTGATGATGGTAGTTGTAGTAGTGATGATGGTAGTAGTAGTAGTGATGATGGTAGTAGTAGTAGTAGTGATGGTAGTAGTAGTAATGATGATGGTAGTAGTAGTAGTGATGATGGTAGTAGTAGTAGTGACGATGGTAGTAGTAGTAATGATGATGGTAGTAGTAGTAGTGATGATGGTAGTAGTAGTAGTGACGATGGTACTAGTAGTAATGATGATGGTAGTAGTAGTAATGATGATGGTAGTAGTAGTAGTGATGATGGTAGTAGTAGTAATGATGATGGTAGTAGTAGTGATGATGGTAGTAGTAGTAGTGACGATGGTAGTTGTAGTAGTGATGATGGTAGTAGTAATGATGGTAGTTGTAGTAATGATGATGGTAGGAGTAGTACTGATGATGGGAGTAGTAATGATGATGGTAGTTGTAGTAGTGATGATGGTAGTTGTAGTAGTGATGATGGTAGTTGTAGTACTGATGATGGTAGTTGTAGTAATGATGATGGTAGTTGTAGTAGTGATGATGGTAGTAGTAGTAATGATGATGGTAGTTGTAGTAATGATGATGGTAGTTGTAGTACTGATGATGGTAGTTGTAGTAATGATGATGGTAGTTGTAGCAGTGATGATGGTAGTTGTAGTAGTGATGATGGTAGTTGTAGTAATGATGATGGTAGTTGTAGTAATGATGATGGGAGTTGTAATGATGATGGTCGTTGTAGTAATGATGATGGTAGTTGTAGTAGTGATGATGGTAGTTGTAGTAATGATGATGGTAGTTGTAGTAGTGATGATGGTAGTTGTAGTAATGATGATGGTAGTTGTAGTAGTGATGATGGTAGTTGTAGTAGTGATGATGGTAGTTGTAGTACTGATGATGGTAGTTGTAGTAATGATGATGGTAGTTGTAGTAGTGATGATGGTAGTTGTTGTAATGATGATGGTAGTTGTAGTAATGATGATGGTAGTTGTAGTAGTGATGATGGTAGTTGTAGTAATGATGATGGTAGTTGTAGTAGTGATGATGGTAGTTGTAGTAGTGATGATGGTAGTTGTAGTACTGATGATGGTAGTTGTAGTAATGATGATGGTAGTTGTAGTAGTGATGATGGTAGTTGTAGTAGTGATGATGGTAGTTGTAGTACTGATGATGGTAGTTGTAGTAATGATGATGGTAGTTGTAGTAATGATGATGGTAGTTGTAGTAGTGATGATGGTAGTAGTATTAGTGATGATGGTAGTTGTAGTACTGATGATGGTAGTTGTAGTACTGATGATGGTAGTTGTAGTAATGATGATGGGAATTGTAGTGATGATGGTAGTAGTAGTATTGATGATGGTAGTTGTAGTACTGATGATGGTAGTTGTAGTACTGATGATGGTAGTTGTAGTAATGATGATGGGAGTTGTAATGATGATGGTAGTTGTAGTAATGATGATGGTAGTTGTAGTAGTGATGATGGTAGTAGTAGTAGTGACGATGGTAGTAGTAGTAATGATGATGGTAGTTGTAGTACTGATGATGGTAGTAGTAGTAATGATGATGGGAGTAGTAACAATGATGGTAGTAGTAGTAATGATGATGGTAGTAGCAGTAATGATGATGGTAGTAGTAGTAGTGATGATGGTAGTTGTAGTACTGATGATGATAGTTGTAGTAATGATGATGGTAGTTGTAGCAGTGATGATGGTAGTTGTAGCAGTGATGATGGTAGTAGTAGTAGTGATGATGGTAGTAGTAGTAATGATGATGATGGTAGTAGTAATGATGATGGTAGTTGTAGCAGCGATGATGGTAGTTGTAGTACTGATGATGGTATTTGTAGTACTGATGATGGTAGTTGTAGTAATGATGATGGTAGTAGCAGTAATGATGATGGTAGTAGTAGTAATGATGATGGTAGTAGCAGTAATGATGATGGTAGTTGTAGTACTGATGATGGTAGTTGTAGTAATGATGATGGTAGTTGTAGTAGTGATGATGGTAGTTGTAGTAATGATGATGGTAGTTGTAGTAATGATGATGGTAGTTGTAGCAGTGATGATGGTAGTTGTAGTAGTGATGATGGTAGTTGTAGTAGTGATGATGGTAGTTGTAGTAATGATGATGGGAGTAATAATATATAATATATGCCATTTAGCAGACGCTTTTATCCAAAGCGACTTACAGTCATGTGTGCATACATTCTACGTATGGGTGGTCCCGGGAATCGAACCCACTACCCTGGCGTTACAAGCGCCATGCTCTACCAACTGTGCTACAGAAGGACCACAGTAGTAATGATGATGGTAGTTGTAGCAGTGATGATGGTAGTTGTAGTAATGATGATGGTATTTGTAGTAATGATGATGGTAGTTGTAGCAGTGATGATGGTAGTTGTAGTAGTGATGATGGTAGTTGTAGTAGTGATGATGGTAGTTGTAGTAATGATGATGGTAGTAGTAGTAGCAGTGATGATGGTAGTTGTAGTAATGATGATGGTAGTAGTAGTAGCAGTGATGATGGTAGTTGTAGTAGTGATGATGGTAGTTGTAGTAATGATGATGGTAGTAGTAGTAGCAGTGATGATGGTAGTTGTAGTAATGATGATGGTAGTTGTAGTAATGATGATGGTAGTTGTAGTAATGATGATGGTAGTTGAAGTAATGATGATGGTAGGAGTAGTACTGATGATGGTAGTAGTAATGATGATGGTAGTTGTAGTAGTGATGATGGTAGTTGTAGCAGTGATGATGGTAGTTGTAGTAGTGATGATGGTAGTTGTAGTAGTGATGATGGTAGTTGTAGTAATGATGATGGTAGTTGAAGTAATGATGATGGTAGTTGTAGTAGTGATGATGGTAGTTGTAGTAATGATGATGGGAGTAGTAATGATGATGGTAGTTGTAGTAGTGATGATGGTAGTTGTAGCAGTGATGATGGTAGTTGTAGTAGTGATGATGGTAGTTGTAGCAGTGATGATGGTAGTTGTAGTAATGATGATGGTAGTTGTAGTAATGATGATGGTAGTTGTAGTACTGATGATGGTAGTAGTAGTAATGATGATGGGAGTAGTAACAATGATGGTAGTAGTAGTAATGATGATGGTAGTAGCAGTAATGATGATGGTAGTAGTAGTAGTGATGATGGTAGTTGTAGTACTGATGATGGTAGTTGTAGTAATGATGATGGTAGTTGTAGTACTGATGATGGTAGTAGTAGTAATGATGATGGGAGTAGTAACAATGATGGTAGTAGTAGTAATGATGATGGTAGTAGCAGTAATGATGATGGTAGTAGTAGTAGTGATGATGGTAGTTGTAGTACTGATGATGATAGTTGTAGTAATGATGATGGTAGTTGTAGCAGTGATGATGGTAGTTGTAGCAGTGATGATGGTAGTAGTAGTAGTGATGATGGTAGTAGTAGTAATGATGATGATGGTAGTAGTAATGATGATGGTAGTTGTAGCAGCGATGATGGTAGTTGTAGTACTGATGATGGTATTTGTAGTACTGATGATGGTAGTTGTAGTAATGATGATGGTAGTAGCAGTAATGATGATGGTAGTAGTAGTAATGATGATGGTAGTAGCAGTAATGATGATGGTAGTTGTAGTACTGATGATGGTAGTTGTAGTAATGATGATGGTAGTTGTAGTAGTGATGATGGTAGTTGTAGTAATGATGATGG
Source organism: Oncorhynchus keta (assembly GCF_023373465.1). NCBI lineage: Eukaryota > Metazoa > Chordata > Actinopteri > Salmoniformes > Salmonidae > Oncorhynchus > Oncorhynchus keta. The sequence continues at coordinate 78,839,814 of NC_068424.1, forward strand.
TAGTTGTAGTAATGATGATGGTAGTTGTAGCAGTGATGATGGTAGTTGTAGTAGTGATGATGGTAGTTGTAGTAGTGATGATGGTAGTTGTAGTAATGATGATGGGAGTAATAATATATAATATATGCCATTTAGCAGACGCTTTTATCCAAAGCGACTTACAGTCATGTGTGCATACATTCTACGTATGGGTGGTCCCGGAATCGAACCCACTACCCTGGCGTTACAAGCGCCATGCTCTACCAACTGTGCTACAGAAGGACCACAGTAGTAATGATGATGGTAGTTGTAGCAGTGATGATGGTAGTTGTAGTAATGATGATGGTATTTGTAGTAATGATGATGGTAGTTGTAGCAGTGATGATGGTAGTTGTAGTAGTGATGATGGTAGTTGTAGTAGTGATGATGGTAGTTGTAGTAATGATGATGGTAGTAGTAGTAGCAGTGATGATGGTAGTTGTAGTAATGATGATGGTAGTAGTAGTAGCAGTGATGATGGTAGTTGTAGTAGTGATGATGGTAGTTGTAGTAATGATGATGGTAGTAGTAGTAGCAGTGATGATGGTAGTTGTAGTAATGATGATGGTAGTTGTAGTAATGATGATGGTAGTTGTAGTAATGATGATGGTAGTTGAAGTAATGATGATGGTAGGAGTAGTACTGATGATGGGAGTAGTAATGATGATGGTAGTTGTAGTAGTGATGATGGTAGTTGTAGCAGTGATGATGGTAGTTGTAGTAGTGATGATGGTAGTTGTAGTAGTGATGATGGTAGTTGAAGTAATGATGATGGTAGTTGTAGCAGTGATGATGGTAGTTGTAGTAGTGATGATGGTAGTTGTAGCAGTGATGATGGTAGTTGTAGTAATGATGATGGTAGTTGTAGTAGTGATGATGGTAGTTGTAGCAGTGATGATGGTAGTTGTAGTAGTGATGATGGTAGTAGTAGCAGTGATGATGGTAGTTGTAGCAGTGATGATGGTAGTTGTAGTAATGATGATGGTAGTTGTAGTAATGATGATGGTAGTTGTAATACTGATGATGGTATTTGTAGTAATGATGATGGTAGTTGTAGTAATGATGATGGTAGGAGTAGTACTGATGTAAAGTTGAAAATGACAGTTAGTTAGTTCTAAGTTTCCATGTTTACTCCATGTTATATTTATTATATTTCCACTATTGACAGTTACCATTTTGTTGTTCATTTTTTCTTAGCTTTTCTTTGTATTAATATTTACTACCTTTTTATATTATTATTCTTTAATATTTTATTACAATGTATTCTGTATATGTTGTTGCTTTGGCAATATTGACACAATGTTTGTTCATGCCAATAAAGCATCTTGAACTCGAATTTGAAAGAAACAGAGAGAAAGAGATAGAGAGAGAGAAAGAGATAAAGAGCGAGAGAGAGAGAGAGAGAGAGAGAGAGAAAGAGCGAGATAGAGAGAGAGAGAGAGAGAGAGAGAGAGAAGGAAATAGAGAGAGAGAGAGAGAAAGAGCTAGAGAGAGAGAAAGAGATAGAGAGATATAGAGAGAAAGAGAAAGAGATAGATAGAGAGAGAGATAGAGAGAAAGAGATAGAGGGATAGAAAGAGAGAGAGAGAGAGAAAGAGCGAGTGAGAGAGATAGAGAGAGATAGAAAGAGATAGAGAGAGAGAGAGAGAGAGAGAGAGAGAGAGAGCGAGAGACTGTAAGTGTGCCTTAACATTTTTTTTGTATGAATAAAAAACAAACATTATAATGGACCACTTGACAATGGAGCTGCCATCAGCAGAAATACAATGGCTTCTAAGCATTAAATATTTATCTAGCTTTAAGCCTGGTACCTATAGAGTGTTGGCCAAGCGGTTTTAGGTTTTATTGAGCTAATATATATTCCACACATGCTCAACTCTTTTTATACCTACAAGCTGGAGAGAGAGAGGTTATAGCGTTATTGCCTAAGCTGTTTTTTTTTCATTATGTGCAGACACCACAGCTGATAGAGGCAGAGGGACTTTGTCAAAGCATCAGGAATAACACTAGAGATGTATTAGAGATGGACAAACTGACATCAAATACCTGAATGGTGGTAAACCCACAGTATGTTGAGGTGGTGTAGTTGTTTTGCTTCATTTATTTGTGATACATACTGTATATATACTGTATACGTACTGTAAACATACTGTATATATATATATATACTGTATATATATGAAAACAGTCTTCATCCTTCCCCTGTGCATAATAAACAGTCTTTGGAACAACAATAAAGTCTTGTTGATAGGCTTCATGGGAAATCAACAACAGCAATCTGCAGCAAAGATAATATTTCAGTCACAATTTATTTTTTATTTTTTTGGGATGAATCTTACCCCTTTTTCTCCCTAATTTCATAGTATCCAATTGTTTAGTAGCTACTATCTTGTCTCAACGCTACAACTCCCGTACGGGCTCGGGAGAGACAAAGGTTGAAAGTCATGCGTCCTCCGATACACAACCCAACCAAGCCGCACTGCTTCTTAACAAAGCGCGCATCCAACCCGGAAGCCAGACACACCAATGTGTCGGAGGAAACTGTGCACCTGGCAACCTTGGTTAGCGTGCACTGCGCCCGGCCCACCACAGGAGTCACTGGTGCGTGATGAGACAAGGACATCCCTACCGACCAAACCCTCCTTAACCCGGACTACGCTAGGCCAATTGTGCGTCGCCCCACGGACCTCCCGGTCATGGCCGGTTACGACAGAGCCTGGGCGCGAACCCAGAGTCTCTGATGGCACAGCTGGCGCTGCAGTACAGCACCCTTGCAGTACAAACCTCACCTATACATTCTCCTACCATGCATCACATTCACTGCTTTAACAGTGTGCACTTACAAGGAGAAACTTTTCTGAGCTGGCTGGCATTCAGGAAGAGGCTTTTAGGAGAAATGGCATGATAGGACATCCCTGACAGGTTCGATGCGGGTGGAGGGGTCCTCTCAATGTGTCATTATTTAGATGAAATATATTTGAATTCAGTGGCCCTGAAGCTGCATATATTGGGCAGCTAGCTAGCTGGGTGGAGGTCCTGAAGCTGCATATAGTGGGCAGCTAGCTAGCTGGATGGAGGCCCTGAAGCTGCATGTAGTGGGCAGCTAGCTAGCTGGATAGAGGCCCTGAAGCTGCATGTAGTGGGTAGCTAGCTAGCTGGATAGAGGCCCTGAAGCTGCATATAGTGGGCAGCTCGCTAGTTGGATAGAGGCCCTGAAGCTGCATATATTGGGCAGCTAGCTAGCTGGGTGGAGGTCCTGAAGCTACATATAGTGGGCAGCTAGCTAGCTGGATGGAGGCCCTGAAGCTGCATGTAGTTGGCAGCTAGCTAGTTGGATGGAGGCCCTGAAGCTGCATGTAGTGGGTAGCTAGCTAGCTGGATAGAGGCCCTGAAGCTGCATGTAGTGGGTAGCTAGCTAGATGGATAGAGGCCCTGAAGCTGCATATAGTGGGCATCTAGCTAGCTGGATGGAGGCCCTGAAGCTGCATGTCGTGGGTAGCTAGCTAGATGGATAGAGGCCCTGAAGCTGCATGTAGTGGGTAGCTAGCTAGATGGATAGAGGCCCTGAAGCTGCATATAGTGGGCATCTAGCTAGCTGGATGGAGGCCCTGAAGCTGCATGTAGTGGGCAGCAAGCTAGCTGGATAGAGGCCCTGAAGCTGCATGTAGTGGGTAGCTAGCTAGATTGATAGAGGCCCTGAAGCTGCATATAGTGGGCAGCTAGCTAGCTGGGTGGAGGTCCTGAAGCTACATATAGTGGGCAGGTAGCGAGCTGGATGGAGGCCCTGAAGCTGCATGTAGTGGGTAGCTAGCTAGATGGATAGAGGCCCTGAAGCTGCATATAGTGGGGATCTAGCTAGCTGGATGGAGGCCCTGAAGCTGCATGTAGTGGGCAGCAAGCTAGCTGGATAGAGGCCCTGAAGCTGCATGTAGTGGGTAGCTAGCTAGATGGATAGAGGCCCTGAAGCTGCATATAGTGGGCAGCTAGCTAGTTGGATAGAGGCCCTGAAGCTGCATATATTGGGCAGCTAGCTAGCTGGATAGAGGCCCTGAAGCTGCATATATTGGGCAGCTAGCTAGCTGGGTGGAGGTCCTGAAGCTACATATAGTGGGCAGGTAGCGAGCTGGATGGAGGCCCTGAAGCTGCATGTAGTGGCCAGCTAGCTAGTTGGATGGAGGCCCTGAAGCTGCATATAGTGGGGATCTAGCTAGCTGGATAGAGGCCCTGAAGCTGCATATAGTGGGTAGCTAGCTAGTTGGATGGAGGCCCTGAAGCTGCATGTAGTGGGTAGCTAGCTAGATGGATAGAGGCCCTGAAGCTGCATGTAGTGGGTAGCTAGCTAGATGGATAGAGGCCCTGAAGCTGCATATAGTGGGCAGCTAGCTAGTTGGATGGAGGCCCTGAAGCTGCATGTAGTGGGTAGCTAGCTAGCTGGATAGAGGCCCTGAAGCTGCATGTAGTGGGTAGCTAGCTAGATGGATAGAGGCCCTGAAGCTGCATATAGTGGGCATCTAGCTAGCTGGATGGAGGCCCTGAAGCTGCATGTCGTGGGTAGCTAGCTAGATGGATAGAGGCCCTGAAGCTGCATGTAGTGGGTAGCTAGCTAGATGGATAGAGGCCCTGAAGCTGCATATAGTGGGCATCTAGCTAGCTGGATGGAGGCCCTGAAGCTGCATGTAGTGGGCAGCAAGCTAGCTGGATAGAGGCCCTGAAGCTGCATGTAGTGGGTAGCTAGCTAGATTGATAGAGGCCCTGAAGCTGCATATAGTGGGCAGCTAGCTAGCTGGGTGGAGGTCCTGAAGCTACATATAGTGGGCAGGTAGCGAGCTGGATGGAGGCCCTGAAGCTGCATGTAGTGGGTAGCTAGCTAGATGGATAGAGGCCCTGAAGCTGCATATAGTGGGCAGCTAGCTAGTTGGATAGAGGCCCTGAAGCTGCATATATTGGGCAGCTAGCTAGCTGGATAGAGGCCCTGAAGCTGCATATATTGGGCAGCTAGCTAGCTGGGTGGAGGTCCTGAAGCTACATATAGTGGGCAGGTAGCGAGCTGGATGGAGGCCCTGAAGCTGCATGTAGTGGCCAGCTAGCTAGTTGGATAGAGGCCCTGAAGCTGCATATATTGGGCAGCTAGCTAGCTGGATAGAGGCCCTGAAGCTGCATATATTGGGCAGCTAGCTAGCTGGGTGGAGGTCCTGAAGCTACATATAGTGGGCAGGTAGCGAGCTGGATGGAGGCCCTGAAGCTGCATGTAGTGGCCAGCTAGCTAGTTGGATGGAGGCCCTGAAGCTGCATATAGTGGGGATCTAGCTAGCTGGATAGAGGCCCTGAAGCTGCATATAGTGGGTAGCTAGCTAGTTGGATGGAGGCCCTGAAGCTGCATGTAGTGGGTAGCTAGCTAGATGGATAGAGGCCCTGAAGCTGCATGTAGTGGGTAGCTAGCTAGATGGATAGAGGCCCTGAAGCTGCATATAGTGGGCAGCTAGCTAGTTGGATGGAGGCCCTGAAGCTGCATGTAGTGGGTAGCTAGCTAGCTGGATAGAGGCCCTGAAGCTGCATGTAGTGGGTAGCTAGCTAGATGGATAGAGGCCCTGAAGCTGCATATAGTGGGCATCTAGCTAGCTGGATGGAGGCCCTGAAGCTGCATGTCGTGGGTAGCTAGCTAGATGGATAGAGGCCCTGAAGCTGCATGTAGTGGGTAGCTAGCTAGATGGATAGAGGCCCTGAAGCTGCATATAGTGGGCATCTAGCTAGCTGGATGGAGGCCCTGAAGCTGCATGTAGTGGGCAGCAAGCTAGCTGGATAGAGGCCCT